>NW_028320586.1:0-54555 GCF_062004578.1 Staurois parvus
TCAAGGAAGAAGAAGGAGGAAGAAGATGATCAAGGAAGAAGAAGGAAGAAGTAGGAAGAAGAAGATCAAGGAAGAAGGAGGAAGAAGAAGGAAGAAGGAGGAAGAAGAAGGAAGAAGAAGATCAAGGAAGAAGAAGGAAGAAGGAGGAAGAAGAAGATCAAGGAAGAAGAAGGAAGAAGGAGGAAGAGGAAGATCAAGCAAGAAGAAGGAAGAAGGAGGAAGAAGAAGATCAAGGAAGAAGAAGGAAGAAGGAGGAAGAAGAAGATCAAGGAAGAAGAAGGAAGAAGGAGGAAGAAGAAGATCAAGGAAGAAGAAGGAAGAAGGAGGAAGTAGAAGATCAAGGAAGAAGAAGGAAGAAGGAGGAAGAAGAAGATCAAGGAAGAAGAAGGAGGAAGAAGATGATCAAGGAAGAAGAAGGAAGAAGTAGGAAGAAGAAGATCAAGGAAGAAGGAGGAAGAAGAAGATCAAGGAAGAAGAAGGAAGAAGGAGGAAGAAGAAGATCAAGGAAGAAGAAGGAAGAAGAAGAAGATCAAGGAAGAAGAAGGAAGAAGGAGGAAGAAGAAGATCAAGGAAGAAGAAGGAAGAAGGAAGAGGGAGGAAGAAGAAGATCAAGGAAGAAGAAGGAAGAAGGAGGAAGAAGAAGATCAAGGAAGAAGAAGGAAGAAGAAGGAAGAAGAAGATCAAGGAAGAAGTAGGAAGAGGAAGAAGGAGGAAGAAGAAGATCAAGGAAGAAGAAGGAAGAGGAAGGAGGAGGAAGAAGAAGATCAAGGAAGAGGAAGGAGGAGGAAGAAGAAGATCAAGGAAGAAGAAGGAAGAGGAAGGAGGAGGAAGAAGAAGATCAAGGAAGAAGAAGGAAGAAGGAAGAAGGAGGAAGAAGAAGATCAAGGAAGAAGAAGGAAGGAGGAGGAAGAAGAAGATCAAGGAAGAAGAAGGAAGAAGGAGGAAGAAAGAAGAAGGAAGAAGGAGGAAGAAGAAGATCAAGGAAGAAGAAGGAGGAAGAAGAAGATCAAGGAAGAAGAAGGAAGAAGGAAGTAGGAGGAAGAGGAAGATCAAGGAAGAAGGAGGAAGAAGAAGATCAAGCAAGAAGAAGGAAGAAGGAGGAAGAAGAAGATCAAGCAAGAAGAAGGAAGAAGGAGGAAGAAGAAGATCAAGGAAGAAGAAGGAAGAAGGAGGAAGAAGAAGGTCAAGGGAGAAGTAGGAAGAAGGAGGAAGAAGATGATCAAGGAAGAAGAAGGAAGAAGAAGAAGATCAAGGAAGAAGTAGGAAGAAGAAGATCAAGGAAGAAGAAGGAAGAAGGAGGAAGCAGAAGATCAAGGAAGAAGAAGGAAGAAGAAGGAGGAAGAAGAAGATCAAGGAAGAAGTAGGAAGAAGAAGATCAAGGAAGAAGAAGGAAGAAGGAGGAAGAAGAAGATCAAGGAAGAAGAAGAAAGAAGGAGGAAGAAGAAGATCAAGGAAGAAGAAGGAAGAGGAAGGAGGAGGAAGAAGAAGATCAAGGAAGAAGAAGGAAGAAGGAGGAAGAAGAAGATCAAGGAAGAAGAAGGAAGGAGGAGAAAGAAGAAGATCAAGGAAGAAGAAGGAAGAAGGAGGAAGAAAGAAGAAGGAAGAAGGAGGAAGAAGAAGATCAAGCAAGAAGAAGGAAGAAGGAGGAAGAAGGAGGAAGAAGAAGGAAGAAGGAGGAAGAAGAAGGAAGAAGGAGGAAGAAGAAGGAGGAAGAAGGAGGAAGAAGAAGGAGGAAGAAGGAGGAAGAAGATGATCAAGGAAGAAGAAGGAAGGAGGAAGAAGAAGATCAAGGAAGAAGGAGGAAGAAGAAGATCAAGGAAGAAGAAGGAGGAAGAAGAAGATCAAGGAAGAAGAAGGAAGAAGGAAGTAGGAGGAAGAGGAAGATCAAGGAAGAAGGAGGAAGAAGAAGATCAAGCAAGAAGAAGGAAGAAGGAGGAAGAAGAAGATCAAGGAAGAAGAAGGAAGAAGGAGGAAGAAGAAGGTCAAGGGAGAAGAAGGAAGAAGGAGGAAGAAGATGATCAAGGAAGAAGAAGGAAGAAGGAGGAAGAAGAAGATCAAGGAAGAAGTAGGAAGAAGAAGATCAAGGAAGAAGAAGGAAGAAGGAGGAAGAAGAAGGAAGAAGGAGGAAGTAGAAGATCAAGGAAGAAGGAGGAAGAAGAAGATGAAGGAAGAAGAAGGAAGAAGGAAGAGGGAGGAAGAAGAAGATCAAGGAAGAAGAAGGAAGAAGGAGGAAGAAGAAGATCAAGGAAGAAGAAGGAAGAAGGAAGAGGGAGGAAGAAGAAGATCAAGGAAGAAGAAGGAAGAAGGAGGAAGAAGAAGATCAAGGAAGAAGAAGGAAGAAGAAGGAAGAAGAAGATCAAGGAAGAAGAAGGAAGAAGAAGATCAAGGAAAAAGAAGGAAGAAGGAAGGAGGAGGAAGAAGAAGATCAAGGAAGAAGAAGGAAGGAGGAGGAAGAAGAAGATCAAGGAAGAAGAAGGAAGAAGGAGGAAGAAAGAAGAAGGAAGAAGGAGGAAGAAGAAGTTCAAGGAAGAAGAAGGAAGAAGGAGGAAGAAGAAGATCAAGGAAGAAGAAGGAAGAAGGAGGAAGAAGAAGATCAAGGAAGAAGAAGGAAGTAGGAAGAAGAAGGAAGAAGAAGGAAGAATAAGAAGGAGGAAGAAGAAGAAGGAGGAAGAAGAAGAAGGAAGAAGGAGGAAGAAGAAGCAGGAAGCAGAGGCAGGAAGAAGAGGGAGGAAGAAGGAGGAGGAAGAAGGAGGAAGAAGAAGAAGGAGGAAGAAGAAGAAGGAGGAAGAAGAAGAAGGAGGAAGAAGGAGGAGGAAGAGGAAGAAGGAGGAAGAAGGAGGAGGAAGAAGAAGGAGGAAGGAGGAGGAAGAAGGAGGAAGGAGGAGGAAGTAGGAGGAAGAAGGAGGAGGAAGAAGGAGGAAGGAGGAGGAAGAAGAAGAAGAAGAAGGAAGAAGAAGGAGGAAAAAGAAGAAGGAAGGAGGAAGAAGGATGAAGAGGAAGGAAGAAGAAGGAAGAAGGAGGAGGAAGGAAGAAGAAGGAGAAGGAAGAAGAAGAAGAAGAAGGAAGAAGAAGAAGAAGGAAGCAGAAGAAGGAAGAAAGAAGGAAGAAGGAAGAAGAGGAAGAGGAAGAATAGGAAGAAGAAGAAGAAAGAAGAAGGAAGAGGAAGAGGAAGAGGAAGAAGAAGAAGGAAGAAGGAGGAGGAAGAAGAAGGAGGAAGAAGAAGGAGGAGGAAGAAGAAGGAGGAGGAAGAAGAAGAAGGAGGAAGAAGAAGGAGGAAGAAGAAGGAGGAAGAAGAAGGAGGAAGAAGAAGAAGAAGAAGAAGAAGAAGGAAGGAGGAAGAAGGAGGAAGAAGAAGAAGGAAGAAGGAGGAAGAGGAAGGAAGAAGAAGGAAGAAGAGGAAGAAGAGGAAGAAGGAGGAGGAAGAAGAAGAAGAAGGAGGAGGAAGAAGAAGAAGAAGGAGGAAGAAGAAGAAGGAGGAGGAAGAAGAAGAAGGAGGAAGAAGAAGGAAGAAGGAAGAAGAAGGAGGAAGAAGAAGGAAGAAGAAGGAAGAATGAGGAAGAAGAAGATCAAGGAAGCAGAAGGAAGAAGAAGATCAAGGAAGAAGAAGGAAGGAGGAGGAAGAAGAAGATCAAGGAAGAAGAAGGAAGAAGGAGGAAGAAGAAGATCAAGGAAGAAGAAGGAAGAAGGAGGAAGAAGAAGATCAAGGAAGAAGGAGGAAGAAGAAGATCAAGGAAGAAGAAGGAAGAAGGAGGAAGAAGAAAATCAAGGAAGAAGAAGGAAGAACGAAGAAGAAGGAAGAAGGAAGAATAAGGAGGAAGAAGAGGAAGAAGAAGAAGAAGAAGGAGGAAGAAGAAGCAGGAAGAAGGAGGAAGAAGAAGGAGGAAGAAGAAGGAGGAAGAAGGAGGAGGAAGAAGAAGGAGGAAGAAGGAGGAAGAAGAAGAAGGAGGAGGAGGAAGAAGGAGGAGGAGGAAGAAGGAGGAGGAAGTAGGAAGGAGAAGAAGAAGAAGAAGAAGAAGAAGGAGGAAGAAGAAGAAGGAAGAAAAAGAAGAAGAAGGAAGAAGAAGACGAAGGAAGAAGAAGACGAAGGAAGAAGAAGAAGGAGAAGAAGGAAGAAGAAGGAAGAAGAGGAATAAGGAGGAAGAAGAAGGAAGAAGAGGAATAAGGAAGAAGAAGGAGGAAGAAGAAGACCAAGGAAGAAGAAGGAGGAAGAAGAAGATCAAGGAAGAAGGAGGAAGAAGAAGATCAAGGAAGAAGAGGAAGAAGGAAGAGGGAGGAAGAAGAAGATCAAGGAAAAAGAAGAAGGAAGAAGGAGGAAGAAGAAGATCAAGGAAGAAGAAGGAAGAAGGAGGAAGAAGAAGATCAAGGAAGAAGAAGGAAGAAGGAAGAGGGAGGAAGAAGAAGATCAAGGAAGAAGAAGGAAGAAGGAGGAAGAGAAAGATCAAGGAAGAAGAAGGAAGAAGAAGGAAGAAGAAGATCAAGGAAGAAGAAGGAAGAAGAAGATCAAGGAAAAAGAAGGAAGAAGGAAGGAGGAGGAAGAAAAACATCAAGGAAGAAGAAGGAAGAAGGAGGAAGAAGAAGTTCAAGGAAGAAGAAGGAGGAAGAAGAAGATCAAGGAAGAAGAAGGAAGAAGGAGGAAGAAGAAGATCAAGGAAGAAGAAGGAAGTAGGAAGAAGAAGGAAGAAGAAGGAAGAATAAGAAGGAGGAAGAAGAAGAAGGAGGAAGAAGAAGAAGGAAGGAGGAAGAAGAAGCAGGAAGAAGAGGCAGGAAGAAGAGGGAGGAAGAAGGAGGAGGAAGAGGAAGGAGGAAGAAGGAGGAAGAAGAAGAAGGAGGAAGAAGGAGGAAGAAGAAGAAGGAGGAAGAAGGAGGAGGAGGAGGAAGAAGAAGGAGGAAGGAGGAGGAAGAAGGAGGAAGGAGGAGGAAGTAGGAGGAAGAAGGAGGAGGAAGAAGGAGGAAGGAGGAGGAAGAAGAAGGAGGAAGAAGAAGAAGGAAGGAGGAAGAAGGATGAAGAGGAAGGAAGAAGAAGGAGGAAGGAAGAAGAAGGAGAAGGAAGAAGAAGAAGGAAGCAGAAGAAGGAAGCAGAAGAAGGAAGAAAGAAGGAAGAAGGAAGAAGAGGAAGAGGAAGAAGGAGAAGAAGAAGAAGAAAGAAGAAGGAAGAAGGAAGAAGGAAGAAGGAAGAGGAAGAAGAAGAAGGAGGAAGAAGAAGGAGGAAGAAGAAGGAGGAAGAAGAAGGAGGAAGAAGAAGGAGGAAGAAGGAAGGAGGAAGAAGGAGGAAGAAGAAGAAGAAGGAAGGAGGAAGAAGGAGGAAGAAGAAGAAGAAGAAGAAGAAGGAAGGAGGAAGAAGGAGGAAGAGGAAGGAGAAGAAGGAAGAAGAGGAAGAAGAGGAAGAAGGAGGAGGAAGAAGAAGAAGGAGGGAGGAAGAAGAAGAAGGAGGAGGAAGAAGAAGGAAGAAGAAGAAGAAGGAGGAGGAAGAAGAAGGAAGAAGAAGAAGAAGGAGGAGGAAGAAGAAGAAGGAGGAAGAAGGAAGAAGAAGGAAGAATGAGGAAGAAGAAGATCAAGGAAGCAGAAGGAAGAAGAAGATCAAGGAAGAAGAAGGAAGGAGGAGGAAGAAGAAGATCAAGGAAGAAGAAAGAAGAAGAAGAAGATCAAGGAAGAAGAAGGAAGAAGGAGGAAGAAGAAGATCAAGGAAGAAGGAGGAAGAAGAAGATCAAGGAAGAAGAAGGAAGAAGGAAGAAGGAGGAAGAAGAAGATCTAGGAAGAAGAAGGAAGAAGAAGATCAAGGAAGAAGAAGGAAGAAGGAGGAAGAAGAAGATCAAGGAAGAAGGAGGAAGAAGAAGATCAAGGAAGAAGAAGGAAGAAGGAAGAAGGAGGAAGAAGAAGATCTAGGAAGAAGGAAGAACGAAGAAGAAGGAAGAAGGAAGAATAAGAAGGAGGAAGAAGAGGTAGAAGAAGAAGGAAGAGGAAGAAGAAGAAGAAGAAGAAGGAGGAAGAAGAAGCAGGAAGAAGGAGGAGGAAGGAGGAAGAAGAAGGAGGAAGAAGAAGGAGGAAGAAGGAGGAGGAAGAAGGAGGAAGAAGAAGAAGGAGGAAGTAGGAAGGAGAAGAAGAAGAAGGAGGAGGAAGAAGAAGAAGGAAGAAAAAGAAGAAAATAAGAAGAAGACGAAGGAAGAAGAAGAAGAAGAAGAAGAAGAAAGAAGAAGAAGACGAAGGAAGTAGAAGACGAAGGAAGTAGAAGAAGAAGGAAGAAGACGAAGGAAGAAGAAGAAGAAGGAGAAGAAGGAAGAAGAAGGAAGAAGAGGAATAAGGAGGAAGAAGAAGGAAGAAGAGGAATAAGGAAGAAGAAGAAGGAAGAAGAAGAGGAAGAAGAAGGAAGAAGTAGAAGAAGAAGATCAAGGAAGAAGAAGGAAGAAGGAGGAAGAAGAAGATCAAGGAAGAAGAAGGAAGAAGGAAGAAGGAGGAAGAAGAAGATCAAGGGAAGAAGAAGGAAGAAGGAAGAGGGAGGAAGAAGGAAATCAAGGAAGTAGAAGGAAGAAGAAGGAAGAAGAAGATCAAGGAAGAAGAAGGAAGAGGAAGAAGGAGGAAGAAGAAGATCAAGGAAGAAGAAGGAAGAGGAAGGAGGAGGAAGAAGAAGATCAAGGAAGAAGAAGGAAGAAGGAGAAGAAGAAGATCAAGCAAGAAGAAGGAAGAAGGAGGAAGAAGAAGATCAAGGAAGAAGAAGGAAGAAGGAGGAAGAAGAAGATCAAGGAAGAAGAAGGAAGAAGGAGGAAGAAGAAGATCAAGGAAGAAGAAGGAGGAAGAAGGAGGAAGTAGAAGATCAAGGAAGAAGAAGGAGGAAGAAGGAGGAAGAAGAAGATCAAGGAAGAAGAAGGAAGAAGGAGGAAGAAGATGATCAAGGAAGAAGAAGGAAGAAGAAGGAAGAAGGAGGAAGAAGAAGATCAAGGAAGAAGAAGGAAGAAGGAGGAAGAAGAAGATCAAGGAAGAAGAAGGAAGAAGGAAGAGGGAGGAAGAAGGAGATCAAGGAAGAAGACGGGAGAAGGAGGAAGAAGAAGATCAAGGAAGAAGAAGGAAGAAGTAGGAAGAAGAAGATCAAGGAAGAAGACGGGAGAAGGAGGAAGAAGAAGATCAAGGAAGAAGAAGGAAGAAGAAGGAAGAAGAAGATCAAGGAAGAAGAAGGAAGAAGAAGGAAGAAGAAGATCAAGGAAGAAGAAGGAAGAGGAAGAAGGAGGAAGATCAAGGAAGAAGAAGGAAGAAGGAAGAAGGAAGAAGATCAAGGAAGAAGAAGGAAGAAGGAGGAAGAAAGAAGAAGGAAGGAGGAGGAAGAAGAAGATCAAGCAAGAAGAAGGAAGAAGGAGGAAGAAGAAGATCAAGGAAGAAGAAGGAAGAAGGAGGAAGAAGAAGATCAAGGAAGAAGAAGGAAGAAGGAGGAAGAAGATGATCAAGGAAGAAGGAGGAAGAAGAAGATCAAGGAAGAAGAAGGAGGAAGAAGAAGATCAAGGAAGAAGAAGGAGGAAGAGAAGATCAAGGAAGAAGAAGGAAGAAGGAGGAAGAAGAAGATCAAGGAAGAAGAAGGAAGAAGGAGGAAGAAGAAGATCAAGGAAGAAGAAGGAAGAAGGAGGAAGAAGATGATCAAGGAAGAAGAAGGAGGAAGAAGAAGATCAAGGAAGAAGAAGGAAGAAGAAGGAAGAAGAAGATCAAGGAAGAAGAAGGAAGAGGAAGAAGGAGGAAGAAGAAGATCAAGGAAGAAGAAGGAAGAGGAAGGAGGAGGAAGAAGAAGATCAAGGAAGAAGAAGGAAGAGGAAGGAGGAAGAAAGAAGAAGGAAGGAGGAGGAAGAAGAAGATCAAGCAAGAAGGAAGAAGGAGGAAGAAGAAGATCAAGGAAGAAGAAGGAAGAAGGAGGAAGAAGATGATCAAGGAAGAAGAAGGAAGAAGGAGGAAGAAGAAGATCAAGGAAGAAGGAGGAAGAAGAAGATCAAGGAAGAAGAAGGAAGAAGGAGGAAGAAGAAGATCAAGGAAGAAGCAGGAAGAAGGAGGAAGAAGAAGATCAAGGAAGAAGAAGGAAGAAGGAGGAAGAAGAAGATCAAGGAAGAAGAAGGAAGAAGGAAGAGGGAGGAAGAAGAAGATCAAGGAAGAAGAAGGAAGAAGGAGGAAGAAGAAGATCAAGGAAGAAGAAGGAAGAAGAAGGAAGAAGAAGATCAAGGAAGAAGAAGGAAGAGGAAGAAGGAGGAAGAAGAAGATCAAGGAAGAAGAAGGAAGAGGAAGGAGGAGGAAGAAGAAGATCAAGGAAGAAGAAGGAAGAGGAAGGAGGAGGAAGAAGAAGATCAAGGAAGAAGAAGGAAGAAGGAGGAAGATCAAGGAAGAAGGAGGAAGAAGAAGATCAAGGAAGAAGAAGGAAGGAGGAAGAAGAAGATCAAGGAAGAAGAAGGAAGAAGGAGGAAGAAGATGATCAAGGAAGAAGAAGGAAGAAGGAGGAAGAAGAAGATCAAGGAAGAAGGAGGAAGAAGAAGATCAAGGAAGAAGAAGATCAAGGAAGAAGAAGGAAGAAGGAGGAAGAAGAAGATCAAGGAAGAAGAAGGAAGAAGAAGGAAGAAGAAGATCAAGGAAGAAGAAGGAAGAAGGAGGAAGAAGAAGATCAAGGAAGAAGAAGGAAGAAGAAGGAAGAAGAAGATCAAGGAAGAAGAAGGAAGAAGGAAGAGGGAGGAAGCAGAAGATCAAGGAAGAAGAAGGAAGAAGGAAGAGGGAGGAAGAAGAAGATCAAGGAAGAAGAAGGAAGAAGGAGGAAAAAGAAGATCAAGGAAGAAGGAAGAAGGAAGAAGGAGGAAGAGGAAGATCAAGGAAGAAGAAGGAAGAAGGAGGAAGAAGAAGATCAAGCAAGAAGAAGGAAGAAGGAGGAAGAAGAAGATCAGGAAGAAGAAGGAAGAAGGAGGAAGAAGAAGATCAAGGAAGAAGAAGGAAGAAGGAGGAAGAAGATGATCAAGGAAGAAGAAGGAGGAAGAAGAAGATCAAGGAAGAAGGAGGAAGAAGGAGGAAGAAGAAGATCAAGGAAGAAGGAGGAAGAAGAAGATCAAGGAAGAAGAAGGAAGAAGGAGGAAGAAGAAGATCAAGGAAGAAGAAGGAAGAAGGAGGAAGAAGAAGATCAAGGAAGAAGAAGGAAGAAGGAGGAAGCAGAAGATCAAGGAAGAAGAAGGAAGAAGGAGGAAGCAGAAGATCAAGGAAGAAGAAGGAAGAAGGAGGAAGAAGATGATCAAGGAAGAAGAAGGAAGAAGGAGGAAGAAGAAGATCAAGGAAGAAGGAGGAAGAAGAAGATCAAGGAAGAAGAAGGAAGAGGGAGGAAGAAGAAGATCAAGGAAGAAGAAGGAAGAAGGAGGAAGAAGAAGATCAAGGAAGAAGAAGGAAGAAGGAAGAAGAAGGAAGAAGAAGATCAAGGAAGAAGAAGGAAGAGGAAGAAGGAGGAAGAAGAAGATCAAGGAAGAAGAAAGAAGAGGAAGGAGGAGGAAGAAGAAGATCAAGGAAGAAGAAGGAAGAAGGAGGAAGAAGAAGATCAAGGAAGAAGAAGGAAGAAGAAGATCAAGCAAGAAGAAGGAAGAAGGAGGAAGAAGAAGATCAAGGAAGAAGAAGGAAGAAGGAGGAAGAAGAAGAAGAAGGAGGAAGAAGAAGATCAAGGAAGAAGAAGGAAGAAGGAGGAAGAAGAAGATCAAGGAAGAGGAAGGAAGAAGGAGGAAGAAGAAGATCAAGGAAGAAGAAGGAAGAAGGAGGAAGAAGAAGATCAAGGAAGAAGAAGGAGGAAGAAGATGATCAAGGAAGAAGAAGGAAGAAGGAGGAAGAAGATGATCAAGGAAGAAGAAGGAAGAAGGAGGAAGAAGAAGATCAAGGAAGAAGAAGGAAGAAGGAGGAAGAAGAAGATCAAGGAAGAAGAAGGAAGAAGGAGGAAGAAGAAGATCAAGGAAGAAGAAGGAAGAAGGAAGAAGGAGGAAGAAGAAGATCAAGGAAGAAGAAGGAAGAAGGAGGAAGAAGAAGATCAAGGAAGAAGGAGGAAGAGGAAGATCAAGGAAGAAGAAGGAAGAAGGAGGAAGAAGAAGATCAAGGAAGAAGAAGGAAGAAGGAGGAAGAAGAAGATCAAGGAAGAAGAAGGAGGAAGAAGAAGATCAAGGATGAAGGAGGAAGAAGAAGAAAATCAAGGAAGAAGAAGGAAGAAGGAAGAAGGAGGAAGAAGAAGATCAAGGAAGAAGAAGGAAGAAGGAAGAAGGAGGAAGAAGAAGATCAAGGAAGAAGGAGGAAGAGGAAGATCAAGGAAGAAGAAGGAAGAAGGAGGAAGAAGAAGATCAAGGAAGAAGAAGGAAGAAGGAGGAAGAAGAAGATCAAGGAAGAAGAAGGAAGAAGGAGGAAGAAGAAGATCAAGGATGAAGAAGGAGGAAGAAGAAGAAAATCAAGGAAGAAGAAGGAAGAAGAAGAAGATCAAGGAAGAAGAAGGAAGAAGGAGGAAGAAGAAGAAAAAGACTGCCCTGTGACTGCTCTATGGAATGTACAGGTGTCACTGGACGGCGGCTCCATTCTTTATTCTAAAGTCCACTATTATATTTTATATCAAAAGTCTTGCGGTTGCTACAAATGTATCCGACTAAAAGCATAATGTATTTGTATTGCTGTCACATTGTACGGTGGGCTCCCCTGTCTCTGTCTAATGCCGGCCATAGATGGGTCGAAAATCAGCTGATTTTTTTAACGTTGCTGGTAACGTCGGCCAGTCGAATGAATGATTTTTCGTTTTTTGTTTTGAAAAATCGGCCGATGTTCGACACGTCTATAGCCTGCATTACAGTCAGTTCTATCGATATAGTTCAGGGTGTCCCTGCAATGGTTGATGATCTAGATAATCTCATATACAAATGCATGTAGGTCCTCCAGTTACCCATATTCATCATCATCATCATCTGGAGCTGCTAGCCATGATCACATGCAGGGCTAGCAGCTATACTCACAGCCTCGCTGAGCTCCAGCTGGTCCAGAGGTTTCACCAGGGTCTTGGCCTGCATCCATTCATCGGCTCCATCCCCCATATCTGTGGAGTCATCTTCATCCTACCAAACACAGAAGGTCATCAGTGACAGAGAATGGGAAGCGCAGCGATCACACTGCGTTTTGACCAGATCCACAGATTCCATGACAGTACAGTGCTACGGACTAGGTCTGCGCTATAGAAATGTACAATAATACACAGCACATGATGGCTGCACACACGGGGCTCTACATTGTGTATTCCCAGGGCTCAGAGAATAGGTGCCGGTACTCTCCGCTTCCAAGTCACCCCTTGTCCCCTCCATCCACCTACCTATGAGCACTGCTCCTTGGTTCCACCCCCTTCCCACCTCCCGGTACCGCCTGTTTTAGAGAAAACAGAACCAAGTATCATTTTTTGATGCTGAGCAATCTGTATGGAGTTTTTTAGTGATAACAAGAAAAACAGTAAAATAGATCCCCTGCAACCTGCAATAATAGCCCACCCCAGCAACAATAGACCCCCTTGCAACGAAAGATTCCTCTAGCAACAACAGATCTACCCCAGGAAGAATAGACACCCACCAGCAACAACAGATCACCCAGCAGCCAGCATTAATAGATCCTCCAGCAGCCAGCAACAATAGACCCCTCCCTTAGCAGTAGAGCCCTCCCAGCAACAATAGACTCCTCCCTCAGCAGTAGAGCCCTCCCAGCAACAATAGACCCCTCCCTCAGCAGTAGAGCCCTCCCAGCAACAATAGACTCCTCCCTCAGCAATAGAGCCCTCCCAGCAACAATAGACCCCTCCCTGAGAAGTAGAGCCCTCCCAGCAACAATAGACTCCTTCCTCAGCAGTAGAGCCCTCCCAGCAACAATAGACTCCTTCCTCAGCAGTAGAGCCCTCCCAGAAACAATAGACCCCTCCCTCAGCAGTAGAGCCCTCCCAGCAACAATAGACCCCTCCCTCAGCAGTAGAGCCCTCCCAGCAACAATATACTCCTCCCTCAGCAGTAGAGCCCTCCCAGCAACAATAGACCCCTCCCTCAGCAGTAGAGCCCTCCCAGCAACAATAGACTCCTACCTCAGCAATAGAGCCCTCCCAGCAACAATAGACCCCTCCCTCAGCAGTAGAGCCCACCCAGCAACAATAGACCCCTCCCTCAGCAGTAGAGCCCTCCCAGCAACAATAGACTCCTTCCTCAGCAGTAGAGCCCTTCCAGCAACAATAGACTCCTCCCTCAGCAGTAGAGCCCTCCCAGCAACAATAAACTCCTCCCTCAGCAGTAGAGCCCTTCCAGCAACAATAGACTCCTCCCTCAGCAGTAGAGCCCTCCCAGCAACAATAGACTCCTCCCTCAGCAGTAGAGCCCTTCCAGCAACAATAGACTCCTCCCTCAGCAGTAGAGCCCTCTATACTCTATAGTGTTTCGCTTCATACACTGCGCTGTACATTATATACCTCATAGTGCTTGGCTTTACCAAGCATTTGACTGTGCTGTAGATGTACTAAGCTTTCTAGCAGCACTGTGCCGCACTATACCCTCTACATTTCACTATGTGCCATGTACTAAGCCCTTATAGCAGCCCTGTGCTGAACAATACACTCTAAGCTCTTCGAGAAGCACTGTGCTGAAGTGTGGTTTACCCTCTACATCCCACTATGTACCATGAACTACACTTTTCTATAAAACTTGTACTACCCACCACCCTCTACATCCTGCTATGTGTTATGTACTAAGCTCTTCTATAAGCACTGTGCTATCCAACACCCTCTACATTCTGCTATGTGTTATGTACTAAGCTCTTCTATAAGCACTGTGCTATCCAACACCCTCTACATTCTGCTATGTGTTATGTACTAAGCTCTTATATAAGCACTGCGCTGCACAATACCCTCTACTTCCCAATATGTACTAAGCTCCTCTAGCAGCACTGTGCTGAATTATACACTCTAAGCTCCACTAGAAGCATTGTGCTATACCCTCTACATCCCACTAAGTACCATGTACTAAGCTCTTCTATCAGCACTGTGCTGCACCATACCCTCTACATCCTCCTATGTGTTATGTACTAAGCTCTTCTATAAGCACTGTGCTACACCATACCCTCTACATCCTCCTATGTGTTATGTACGAAGCTCTTCTATAAGCACTGTGCTGCACCATACCCTCTACATCCCACTATGTGTTATGTACGAAGCTCTTCTATCAGCATTGTGCTACACCATACCCTCTACATCCTCCTATGTGTTATGTACGAAGCTCTTCTATCAGCATTGTGCTACACCATACCCTCTACATCCTCCTATGTGTTATGTACGAAGCTCTTCTATCAGCACTGTGCTACACCATACCCTCTACATCCTCCTATGTGTTATGTACGAAGCTCTTCTATCAGCACTGTGCTGCACCATACCCTCTACATTCCACTATGTGTTATGTACGAAGCTCTTCTATCAGCATTGTGCTACACCATACCCTCTACATCCCACTATGTGTTATGTACGAAGCTCTTCTATCAGCACTGTGCTGCACCATACCCTCTACATCCCACTATGTGTTATGTACGAAGCTCTTCTATCAGCACTGTGCTGCACCATACCTTCTACATCCCACTGTGTGCTATGTACTAAGCTCTTCTTTTAGCACTGCGCTGCACTACACTCTCCATACTCTGGACTGCACTATCGCACACTTTGGTCCTCAGCACCCCTCACTTGTATATCAGAATATCACAATAGCTGAAGCTCTGCTGTCCTTACCCTCCGCCTGGAAACAATCTTCATCTGTTTGGTGACAGTTGGCTTCTGAGCTTGGATGGGGGCGATACTCTGCAGAGACAGAAATGTCAGAGGGCAGGGAGAGATGTTCTGCAACCACACCACACTGCTGAGCCATAGAAGGACATGAGCATGGTACAGTCCACTAGGAATATCAGTGGTGTACAGAGAACGGGGGGGTGGGGGAGGGGTGGTATTACCTGCTTGGCTCTGTGCGGCATGGTGACACCTCCTGGTTTCGTGTCACTGACTTCTCTGGACTGTCACTGCACCTGAATCAGAATGAAGAAACAAATGTCATTCCTAAACGATACGGGAGAGAAGAGAACCTGTCTGTACAAAATACGTATAGATCCCAAATACATGTGCATAGCAGCCGAAACCACACGGTGCTCCAGGCAAGATATCCATTACGTGTCCTCCACTGCCAGTCTACAGTCCCCCCCCATATCCATTACGTGTCCTCCACTGCCAGTCTACAGTCCCCCCCATATCCATTACGTGTCCTCCACTGCCAGTCTACAGTCCCCCCCATATCCATTACGTGTCCTCCACTGCCAGTCTACAGACCCCCGCCATATCCATTACGTGTCCTCCACTGCCAGTCTACAGTCCCCCCCCATATCCATTACGTGTCCTCCACTGCCAGTCTACAGTCCCCCCCATATCCATTACGTGTCCTCCACTGCCAGTCTACAGACCCCCGCCATATCCATTACGTGTCCTCCACTGCCAGTCTACAGTCCCGCCCCATATCCATTACGTGTCCTCCACTGCCAATCTACAGCCCCCCCCATATCCATTACGTGTCCTCCACTGCCAGTCTACAGTCCCCCCCCCCATATCCATTACGTGTCCTCCACTGCCAGTCTACAGTCCCCCTGCAACCCCCCCCCATATCCATTACGTGTCCTCCACTGCCAGTCTACAGTCCCCCTGCAACCCCCCCCCCATATCCATTACGTGTCCTCCACTGCCAGTCTACAGTCCCCCTGCAACCCCCCCCCCCATATCCATTACGTGTCCTCCACTGCCAGTCTACAGCCCCCCTGCAACCCCCCCCCCATCCATTTCGTGTCCTCCACTGCCAGTCTACAGTCCCCCTGCAACCCCCCCCATATCCATTACGTGTCCTCCATTGCCAGTCTACAGTCCCCCTGCAACCCCCCCCATATCCATTACGTGTCCTCCACTGCCATTCTACAGTCCCCCTGCAACCCCCCCCCATATCCATTACGTGTCCTCCACTGCCAGTCTACAGTCCCCCTGCAACCCCCCCATATCCATTACGTGTCCTCCACTGCCAGTCTACAGTCCCCCCCCATATCCATTACGTGTCCTCCACTGCCAGTCTACAGACCCCCCCCCATATCCATTACGTGTCCTCCACTGCCAATCTACAGCCCCCCCCCCCCCCATATCCATTACGTGTCCTCCACTGCCAGTCTACAGTCCCCCTGCAACCCCCCCTCCCATATCCATTACGTGTCCTCCACTGCCAGTCTACAGTCCCCCTGCAACCCCCCCCCCCCATATCCATTACGTATCCTCCACTGCCAGTCTACAGCCCCCCTGCAACCCCCCCCCCCCATCCATTTCGTGTCCTCCACTGCCAGTGCCCATCAGTGCAGCCTCATCAATGCTGCCTCACTAGTGCCCAACAGTGCAGCCTCACTAGTGCCCATCAGTGCAGCCTCCCTAGTGCCCATCAGTGCAGCCTCATCAGTGCAGCCTCAGTAGTGCCCCTCAGTGCAGTCTCAGTAGTGCCCATCAGTGCAGCCTCACTAGTGCCCATCAGTGCAGCCTCACTAGTGCCCATCAGTGCAGTCTCACTAGTGCCCATCAGTGCAGCCTCACTAGTGCCCATCAGTGCAGCCTCACTAGTGCCCATCAGTGCAGCCTCACTAGTGCCCATCAGTGCAGTCTCACTAGTGCCCATCAGTGCAGCCTCACTAGTGCCCATCAGTGCAGCCTCACTAGTGCCCATCAGTGCAGCCTCACTAGTGCCCATCAGTGCAGTCTCACTAGTGCCCATCAGTGCAGCCTCACTAGTGCCCATCAGTGCAGCCTCATCAGTGCAGCCTCACTAGTGCCCATCAGTGCAGTCTCACTAGTGCCCATCAGTGCAGCCTCACTAGTGCCCATCAGTGCAGCCTCACTAGTGCCCATCAGTGGAGCCTCACTAGTGCCCATCAGTGCAGTCTCACTAGTGCCCATCAGTGCAGCCTCACTAGTGCCCATCAGTGCAGTCTCACTAGTGCCCATCAGTGCAGTCTCACTAGTGCCCATCAGTGCAGTCTCACTAGTGCCCATCAGTGCAGTCTCATCAGTGAAGAAGAAAAATTTGCGAAATTTTATACAGAAATGAATAAAAAAATATATTTTTCATTATTTTTGTCAATTTTTGGTTTATTTAGCAAAAAATAACCACCCCCCCCCCCCCCAGTGGTGAGTAAATACCACCAAAAGCTCTGTCTCAAAAAATGATAACAATGTCATATGGGTACGGTGTTGCATGATCGTGCAATTGTCATTCCAAGTGCGACAGCGCTGAAAGCTGAAAATTGGCCGGGGGAGGAAGGGGGGGGAGTGTCCGGTAGGCGAGGGGTTAATCTTCAGACCTAAAATGTGCATTCTCATGAGTGTGCCGAAAACTGGACAATAAAATGTGTGTGTTGGGGGAGGGGATGGAGACCCTGTACTGTACTGCAGTGTGCTGTGTCATGGCGGTCCATTGATGATAAACAACGCACATCAACGTGTCTAATCTCCGCACATGGACTTACACTGACTGTAACGCAGCGGGAGACACCGCCATGCATTGGCGCAGAGCGTTGGGGGTGTCGCTGGTACGAACGGTGCGGTGATTGTGTGCGTTTCTGTAACACGTATATCACCGCAATGTGGGATAAAGAGCGCTGTGATGAGTTGTCACCGCACAGAGGAAGCCGCGCACGGCGGGGCGTACCGACACCACAAGATTTACCCCCTAACCAGGGGCCGACTGACAACTCATGGGGCCTCCGGGCAATAGGGGATCATGGGGCCCCTGTGTCCTTGACCAAACTCAAAAATGCCTATGAAAAAGGTACCAAGGGCATCTCATGGGGCCCCCTACTGACCCCAGGCAAGATCTACATGGCAGCCAATCACACACCATCTTCACCTTGTTCTATGAAGACTGGACAATAAAACCTGGAAGATGATTGGTTTACCACACTGCAGTCACAGGATCACCATGACCACACGCACTATATACTGCAGCCACAGGATCACCATGACCACATACTATATACTGCAACCACAGGATCACCATGACCACATACTATATACTGCAGCCACAGGATCACCATGACCACACGCACTATATACTGCAGCCGCAGAATCACCATGACCACACGCACTATATACTGCAGCCACAGGATCACCATGACCACACGCACTATATACTGCAGCCACAGGATCACCATGACCACACACACTATATACTGCAGCCACAGGATCACCATGACCGCACACACTATATACTGCAACCACAGGATCACCATGACCACACGCACTATATACTGCAGCCACAGGATCACCATGACCACACACACTATATACTGCAGCCACAGGATCACCATGACCACACGCACTATATACTGCAGCCACAGGATCACCATGACCACACGCACTGTATACTGCAGCCACAGGATCACCATGACCACACGCACTATATACTGCAGCCACAGGATCACCATGACCACACACACTATATACTGCAGCCACAGGATCACCATGACCACACGCACTATATACTGCAGCCACAGGATCACCATGACCACACGCACTGTATACTGCAGCCACAGGATCACCATGACCACACACACCGTATACTGCAGCCACAGGATCACCATGACCACACACACCATATACTGCAGCCACAGGATCACGACCACACACACTGTATACTGCAGCCACAGGATCACCATGACCACACGCACTATATACTGCAGCCACAGGATCACCATGACCACACGCACTGTATACTGCAGCCACAGGATCACCATGACCACACACACCGTATACTGCAGCCACAGGATCACCATGACCACACACACCATATACTGCAGCCACAGGATCACGACCACACACACTGTATACTGCAGCCACAGGATCACCATGACCACACGCACTATATACTGCAGCCACAGGATCACCATGACCACACACACTATATACTGCTACAGGATATACTGCCGCACAACCGGCTCCATCCCATCATCCAGGATCCCCCCGATCCCCGGTACCTGATCCGCTATTCCCGCGATCACCGGAAGTTGATGTATGGTTGCCGGGATACGATGGGACGCTCACAGCTACATGTGCACACGCGCAGGAGAGTTCATGGGGCTGGGGGCGGTTGTCACGGTGACCGGGCGGAGGGGGGGCGGAGCCAGTGTGTGTGTTGTGTCTGCCCGGAGCCAAGGAGAGCACGTGACCTCCAACTGCCTGCCCCTTACATAAAGTATATACGTTATATGACACTGTCTACGTCATCATGTGTATAAAGGGCATCCATCCCCGTATACATCCCAGTATACATCCATCCCAGTATACATCCATCCCAGTATACATCCCAGTATACATCCATCCCCGTATACATCCATCCCAGTATACACATCCATCCCAGTATACATCCCAGTATACATCCATCCCAGTATACACATCCATCCCAATATACATCCATCCCCGTATACATCCCCGTATACATCCATCCCAGTATACACATCCATCCCCGTATACATCCATCCCAGTATACACATCCATCCCCGTATACATCCATCCCAGTATACACATCCATCCCCGTATACATCCATCCCAGTATACATCCCCGTATACATCCATCCCAGTATACACATCCATCCCAGTATACATCCATCCCAGTATACACATCCATCCCAATATACATCCATCCCCGTATACATCCATCCCCGTATACATCCATCCCAGTATACACATCCATCCCCGTATACATCCATCCCAGTATACACATCCATCCCCGTATACATCCATCCCAGTATACACATCCATCCCAGTATACATCCATCCCAGTATACACATCCATCCCAGTATACATCCATCCCAGTATACATCCATCCCAGTATACATCCATCCTAGTATACACATCCATCCCCGTATACATCCATCCCAGTATACACATCCATCCCAGTATACATCCATCCCAGTATACACATCCATCCCAGTATACATCCATCCCAGTATACATCCATCCCCGTATACATCCATCCCAGTATACACATCCATCCCAGTATACATCCATCCCCGTATACATCCATCCCAGTATACACATCCATCCCAGTATACATCCATCCCAGTATATACAGCCATCCCTGTATACATCCATCCCAGTATATACATCCATCCCAGTATACATCCATCCCAGTATATACAGCCATCCCTCTATACATCCATCGCAGTATACATCCATCCCAGTATATACATCCATCCCAATATATACATCCATCCCCATATACATCCATCCCAGTATATACAGCCATCCCCGTATACATCCATCCCAGTATATACATCCATCCCAGTATATACATCCATCCCAGTATTTATATCCATCCCAGTATATACAGCCATCCCCATATACATCCATCACAGTATATACAGCCATCCCCGTATACATCCATCACAGTATATACATCCATCACAGTATATACAGCCATCCCAATATACAGCCATCCCCGTATACATCCCACTATACTGTACATCCATCCCAGTATACATCCCACTATACATCCATCCCACTATACATCCCAGTATATACATCCATCCCAGTATACATCCATCCCAGTATACATCCCACTATACATCCATCTCACTATAAATCCACCCCAGTACACATCCCACTATACATCCATCCCAGTATACATCCCACTATACATTTATCCCACTAAATATCCATCCCACTATATATCCATCCCAGTATATACAGCCAACCCAGTATATACAGCCATCCCAGTATATACACATCCATCACAGTATACATCCATCACAGTATATACAGCTATCCCCATATACATCCATCCCAGTATACATCCATCCCCGTATATACAGCCAACCCAGTATATACAGCCATCCCAGTATACATCCATCCCAGTATATAAATCCATCCCCGTATACATCCATCCCTGTATACAGCCATCCCAGTATACATCCATCCCAGTATATACATCCATCCCCGTATACATCTATCCCAGTATATACAGCCATCCCAGTATATACAGCCATCCCAGTATACATCCATCCCAGTATATACAGCCATCCCGTATACATCCATCCCCGTATACATCCATCCCAGTATATACATCCATCCCGTATACATCCATCCCCGTATACATCCATCCCCGTATATACAGCCATCCCGTATACATCCATCCCCGTATACATCCATCCCAGTATATACATCCATCCCCGTATACATCCATCCCAGTATATACAGCCATCCCCGTATACATCCATCCCAGTATATACAGCCATCCCCGTATACATCCATCCCCGTATACATCCATCCCAGTATATACATCCATCCCAGTATATACAAAAATAAAGTGTACTCACACAATAATACAGTATATACACGATGACAATATCCTCCTTTTGTTTTCAACTTAAAGTTGTTAAAATTAAAGATTTAACTTTCCTAAGTTTTAAAATTCTGTTTAAGGATCGGTTCACACTCCATGCATTTCAATCGCTTTATTTCTGCATCCAAAATGCACAGAAAGTCGGTGATATGGTTGTCAGTGTCATAGTTCACATCAGCGCTTGCAGTTCCAGTGCGTTCTGGGTGCAGAAAAAAAAGTAGAACAGGCGGCATTTTTCCTGCACAGAACTGCACTGGGACGCTGTAAAACGCATCAAAAATGCACCAGAACGTACATGTCCATATTTAAATTGAAGAAGAAGAAAGAGGAAAAATGAACTGGAATGCACCAAAAACGCATTGTAATGCACATGTCCCTATTTAAAATGAAGAAAAAGAGAGGAGAAAAAATTAACTGGAATGCATAAAAAACGCACTGGAGTGCGTGAAAAAAGCATTAAAAATGCATCGAAACGCATCAGAGCACATGCGGAAATGCATCCGGGACAAATCTGGACTGCGTTTCTATAGTGTGAACTGGCGCTACAAAAATGCACTCCAGTTGCATTCCGGATACATTTTTACTTACAGTTTACGCCACACGCAGTTCCGGTGCAGTTTTGATGCGTTTTACCGCGTTCCAGTGCAGTTCTGTGCAGAAAAAATGCCGCCTGTTCTGTTTTTTTTTTCTGCACCGGAAACTGATGGCACTTGTGTGAACCAGGGCCATTGGAATACATGGAAAACACTGTGCATGCATCTTAGATGCAGCAAAAAAAGTGCACTGAACTGTATCTAGTGTGAACTAGTCCTAATACTCCGTATGTGGAATTCTTTACCCGGTTTCTGACTGACATAAATAAAGAATTAAAAAATAATTGAAGAAATGATCCGGTGACCCTGACATCCTCCTCATTATGACTTGGAAATGTCTCTCTCTTTCCCTTCTCCTTTGGAAGCAGGATAATATTTGCAGGTCACTGATTTATTTGATTTGATTTATTTTATGCATTTATTATTTTATTGGTTATTTTTTCATATTTTTAAACTAAATGTATTTTAATTTTTTTATTAAAATTATTATTATTACTATTATTATTATTATTATTTTTATTATTGCTATTATTATTACTATTATAATTTTTATTATTACTATTATTATTACTATTATTATTATTACTGCTATTATTATTATTATTATTATTACTATTATTATTATTACTATTTTTTTTACTATTATTATTGTTATTATTATTATTATTATTATTATTGTTGTTGTTGTTGTTATTATTTTTACTATTATTATTCTTATTATTACTATTATTGTTATTGTTGTTATTATTAATATTATTATTACTATTGTTGTTAATATTATTATTGTTATTATTACTATTATTATTATTACTATTATTACAATTATTATTCTTATTATTACTATTATTATTAATATTATTGTTATTATTATTATTATTACTATTATTATTATTATTATTACTATTATTATTATTACTATTTTTTTTACTATTATTATTATTATTCTTATTATTACTATTATTATTATTATTATTACTATTATTATTATTATTACTATTTTTTTTACTATTATTATTGTTATTATTATTCTTATTATTACTATTATTATTATTATTATTACTATTATTATTATTACTATTTTTTTTACTATTATTATTGTTATTATTATTTTTACTATTATTATTCTTATTATTACTATTATTGTTATTGTTGTTATTATTATTATTATTATTACTATTGTTGTTAATATTATTATTATTATTACTATTATTACTATTATTACAATTATTATTCTTATTATTACTATTATTATTATTGTTATTATTATTATTATTATTTTTTTATTATTATTTATTTGTTTTTATTTTGTCATTAATGTATTATTTTTTTTTCTAGTAGGTATTTATCCATTTACTTTATATTTTTTTTTATTTTACTTGTTGTCTGGAGTTTCTCTTTACAAGGAGATAAAGATATCACCAAGCTATAAATCAAACGCCAAGCTGATGGAAGAACTCCGACAATCAATTCTGGGACATAAACCTTTCAGTGTCCTGCTGACATTGGAAATAATTTGCAGTACCGTTGCTTTTTTGTGGTTTACTATGTTTATGGATGGTAACCATTGTGGGGGGGGGGACTTTAATTTCTGTTTGAAATCTTGAATAATAACATATGAGGTTGAAATGTTGGTGCAAAAATCCATCCTGCTTTCCCATCACAGAAAGTCAGGGGCGTCCCTACAGTTGGTGTCACCCGGTGCGGTAACACTTGGTGTCACCTCTCCAATGATCCCGCAGGATGGATGGGATCTGCGGATTGGGGAGCATAATGGATCGAACTCCGATCCATTATGCTCAATCCGCAGATCCGATCCATGCTGCGAGGATCGTCGGCTTGCTTTAAAACTTACCTTTTCATGGGGCGGGTCCGGTGTCACCCCATGCGATAGGTATCACCCGGTGTGGCGCGCACCCCCCCCCCTGCACCTGCCTAGGGACACCCCTGCAGAGGTGTACTTAGTAAAAATCAGCTCACATTACACATTGTTCAGGACATATTAACCCCTTGATCACCCTAGATGTTAACCCCTTCCCAACCAGTGTCATTAGTACAGTGACCATGCATAGTATTTTCACTGATCACTGTAGTTGTGCCACTGGGGATGTCAGTGGCAGTTAGCGGGTTCCCACCCAATGTCAGTTAGTGTCGGATTGCCCGCCGCACTCGCTGATCACCGCCGTTACTAGTATGAAACAATTCCAGCATATATCCCATAGTTTCCAGACGCTATAACTATCACACAAACCAATCAATATACACTTATTAGAATTTTTTTTTCTTACCAAAGACGTAGCAGAAAACATTTTGGTCTAAATTTATAAAGAAATTAGATTTTTAAAAATGTTTTTATTATATATGTTTCATAGCGGAAACTAAAAAATATTGGGGGGGGGGGTTCCCAAAATTTTCAGTCTTTTTTTCATTTATATAATAAAAAATAAAAAGAACAGTGGCGATCAAATACCACCAAAAGAAAGCTCAATTTGTGCGATAAAAGGATTTCAATTTCATTTGGGTGCAGTGTTGCATGACCGCTCAATTACCAGGTAAAATAGTGCAGTGCGGTGTAGAAAAAAAAATGGCCTGGTCATGAAGAGGGGAAAACGTTCCGCAGATGAAATGGTTAAACTGAATGAGTTGTTTTATAAGAGGCTTTATATATACCTGCAGATGAATGAAAGCAAGCAGATACAAAGTAACAAGATACTCTGCATCTGATCCATGCGTTTTTATAAATATTGATCAGACGGGAGATAGAAAGATACAAAGTAACATTGTTTATAAACATCGATCAGACGGGAGATAGAGAGATACAAAGTAACATTGTTTATAAACATCGATCAGACGGGAGATAGAAAGATACAAAGTAACATTGTTTATAAACATCGATCAGACGGGAGATAGAGAGATACAAAGTAACATTGTTTATAAACATCGATCAGACGGGAGATAGAAAGATACAAAGTAACATTGTTTATAAACATCGATCAGACGAGAGATAGAAAGATACAAAGTAACATTGTTTATAAACATCGATCAGACGGGAGATAGAGAGATACAAAGTAACATTGTTTATAAACATCGATCAGACGGGAGATAGAGAGATACAAAGTAACATTGTTTATAAACATCGATCAGACGGGAGATAGAGAGATACAAAGTAACATTGTTTATAAACATCGATCAGACGGGAGATAGAAAGATACAAAGTAACATTGTTTATAAACATCGATCAGACGAGAGATAGAAAGATACAAAGTAACATTGTTTATAAACATCGATCAGACGGGAAATAGAGAGATACAAAGTAACATTGTTTATAAACATCGATCGGATGGGAGATAGAAAGATACAAAGTAACATTGTTTATAAACATCGATCAGACGGGAGATAGAGAGATACAAAGTAACATTGTTTATAAACATTGATCAGACGGGAAATAGAAAGATACAAAGTAACATTGTTTATAAACATCGATCAGAAGGGAGATAGAAAGATACAAAGTAACATTGTTTATAAACATCGATCAGACGGGAGATAGAAAGATACAAAGTAACATTGTTTATAAACATTGATCAGATGGGAGGTAGAGAGATACAAAGTAACATTGTTTATAAACAATGATCAGATGGGAGATAGACACAAAGTAACATTGTTTATAAACATCGATCAGACGGGAGATAGAGAGATACAAAGTAACATTGTTTATAAACATCGATCAGACGGGAGATAGAAAGATACAAAGTAACATTGTTTATAAACATCGATCAGACGAGAGATAGAAAGATACAAAGTAACATTGTTTATAAACATCGATCAGACGGGAGATAGAGAGATACAAAGTAACATTGTTTATAAACATCGATCAGACGGGAGATAGAAAGATACAAAGTAACATTGTTTATAAACATCGATCAGACGAGAGATAGAAAGATACAAAGTAACATTGTTTATAAACATCGATCAGACGGGAAATAGAGAGATACAAAGTAACATTGTTTATGAACATCGATCAGACGGGAGATAGAAAGATACAAAGTAACATTGTTTATAAACATCGATCAGACGGGAGATAGAAAGATACAAAGTAACATTGTTTATAAACATCGATCAGACGGGAGATAGAAAGATACAAAGTAACATTGTTTATAAACATCGATCAGACGGGAGATAGAAAGACACAAAGTAACATTGTTTATAAACATCGATCAGACGGGAGGTAGAGAGATACAAAGTAACATTGTTTATAAACATCGATCAGACGGGAGATAGAGAGATACAAAGTTACATTGTTTATAAACATCGATCAGACGGGAGATAGAGAGACACAAAGTAACATTGTTTCCAAACAATGATCAGACGGGAGATAGAGAGATACAAAGTAACATTGTTTATAAACATCGATCAGACGGGAGATAGAAAGATACAAAGTAACATTGTTTATAAACATCGATCAGACGGGAGATAGAGAGACACAAAGTAACATTGTTTATAAACATCGATCAGACGGGAGATAGAGAGACACAAAGTAACATTGTTTCCAAACAATGATCAGACGGGAGATAGACACAAAGTAACATTGTTTATAAACATCGATCAGACGGGAGATAGAAAGATACAAAGTAACATTGTTTATAAACATCGATCAGATGGGAGGTAGAGAGATACAAAGTAACATTGTTTATAAACATCGATCAGACGGGAGATAGAGAGATACAAAGTAACATTGTTTATAAACATCGATCAGACGGGAGATAGAGAGATACAAAGTAACATTGTTTATAAACATCGATCAGACGGGAGATGGAGAGATACAAAGTAACATTGTTTATAAACATCGATCAGACGGGAGATAGAGAGATACAAAGTAACATTGTTTATAAACATCGATCAGACGGGAGATAGAGAGATACAAAGTAACATTGTTTATAAACATCGATCAGACGGGAGATAGAGAGATACAAAGTAACATTGTTTATAAACATCGCTCAGACGGGAGATAGAGAGATACAAAGTAACATTGTTTATAAACATCGATCAGACGGGAGATAGAGAGATACAAAGTAACATTGTTTATAAACATCGATCAGACGGGAGATGGAGAGATACAAAGTAACATTGTTTATAAACATCGATCAGACGGGAGATAGATACAAAGTAACATTGTTTAACCCTTCGCCCTCCAGAGGATTCCCCCTCCCCCCCATCCCTTTCCTGACCAGGCCATTTTTTTTGCATTACGGCGCTGCTTTACTTTAACTGACAATTGCGCGGTCATGCAACGCCGCACCCAAATTAAATGTACATCCTTTTTTCCCACGAATTGAGCTTCCTTTCTGTGGTATTTGATAGTCTGTGCGTTGTTTATTTTTTGCGGTATAAAAAAGACTGACAATTTTGAGAAAAAAACAATATTTTTGACATTTTGCTATTAAACATTTCCAGTAAAAAATGTTAAAAAACAAATTTCATCATAAATTTAGAAACCCGCTAGTTCTGTTTTTTTCCCCAGCCATAAAAAAATGCCCCGCCTTTGTGTGAATGGACACATAGGATAACATGCTGGGGAGTTCACTGGCTGTAGAAAAAAAAACGCCAAAACGGCAAAAAGGACTAAAAACAAAATGTAAAATATTGCAGCTTTCCAGTCCTTAGATGTGGCGGCTGCATTACTTTTGTCTTTTTTTGTGGACATTTTCAGCAAGTACAGAAAATACCTGTTGATCCAACCAAAAACGAGGCATCCTTTTCACTTCCTGTGCACTGAACTGAAAACTCAAATAATGTTGTCCTCCTTCTGTGAACTACTAATCCCCCCATCCCCCATGCAATGGAAATGAACTTGTGTGAAGTCCAGCCTGGGTGACATCCCCGACTCCCTCCAGAGATGCAGTGCAGAGGGTGAGCGTTGTCACTCAAGGAGAGGAAGCGTGTTACTGGCAGGATCACCAGGTGAACATAAAGGGGAAAAAAGCCTGAAAAAAAGAAAACGAATGCCGCCACCCCATCTACAGACTGATCAGCAGCAGTATATGATTTTCATCGATTGTGTAAATAAATGCATTTAGTATTAGCCCTTCCGCCAGATGCTGACTACACTGCTGAAAAAATGGAAGGGAATCTTTGTAATCTTAGTCTAGCAACAAGTCAATGAAACTTCCAGGATATGTATCTGGCCAGGTAAGTAGCAGAGGAGGTTGGTAAAAGAAAAGAGTCGCTCATTAAGTAGCAAGAGCCCAGCTCTGAGACCCTATAATCAGTTTCCACCGATGCTGTCTGCTGGGAGGGTATTTAGGCCCTCCCTACTAGTGACTCTCTCTCCGGTGTTTTGTTGCTGACAGATTCTGTTTGCCATTGATCCGATCCTGCTCCTTCCCTGTACCCTGCTGCCTTGTACCTGCTCTCCCTTGTTCCTGATCCCAGTTTTGCCTCCCCCTTTCCATCTGTTCCCTACACCTCCAGTATCCCCCAGCATTTCTGTGCTTTTCCATTTTGTATATACAAAAGAATGGAAGGAAGACTTTGTAATCCGAGTCTGGCATCAAGTCAAAGACACTCCTGGGTTTTGGATCTGGTCAGGTAAGTCGCAGAGGGGGTTGTCCATCAGTTTCAGCTGCTTTGGTGTTCATTAAATTAACAACAGGTGTGCTAGATGGGCAACAATGAGATGACCCCCAAAACAGGAATGGTTTTACAGATGACTTTTTCTTCCCTCCTCATCTTCCCTGACTGTTTCTCACTAGTTTTGCATTTGGCTAGGGTCAGTGTCACTACTGGTAGCATGAGACCATACCTGGACCCTACAGAGGCTGTACAGGCAGTCCAACTCCTCCAGGATGGCACATCAATACCTGCCATTGCCAGGTTTGCTGTGACTCCCAGCACAGTGTCAAGAGCATGGAGGAGATTCCAGGACACAAGAGCATGAAGGAGATTCCAGGAGACAAGAGCATGGAGGAGGTTCCAGGAGACAAGAGCATGGAGGAGATTCCAGGAGACAAGAGCATGGAGGAGATTCCAGGAGACAGGCAGTAACTCTAGGAGAGCTGGACAGGGCTGTAGAAGGTCCTTAACCCATCAGCAGGACCGGTATCTGCTCCTTTGTACAAGGAGGAACAGGAAGAGCCCTGCCAGAGCCCTACAAAATGACCTCCAGCAGGCCACTGGTGTGAATGTCTCTGACCAAACACACAGAAACAGACTTCATGAGGGTGGCCTGAGGGCCCAACGTCCTCTAGTGGGCCCTGTGCTCACTGCCCGGCACCATAGAGCTGGATCGGCAATTGCCATTGAACCCCAGAATTGGCAGGTCCACCACTGGCACCCTGTGCTTTTCACAGATGACAGCAGGTTCCCCCTGAGCACATGTGACAGATGTGAAAGGGTCTGGAGAAGCCGTGGAGAACATTCTGCTGCCTGTAACATGGTTCAGTATGACCGTTGTGGTGGTGGGTCAGTGATGGTCTGGGGAGGCATCTCCATGGAGGGACACACAGACCTCTACAGGATAGACAATGGCACCCTGACTGCCATTAGGTATCGGGATGAAATCCTTGGACCCATTGTCAGACCCTACACTGGTGCAGTGGGTCCTGGGTTCCTCCTTGTGCGGTGTGTCCTGGGTTCCTCCTGGTGCGGTGGGTCCTGGGTTCCTCCTGGTGCGGTGGGTCCTGGGTTCCTCCTGGTGCAGTGGGTCCTGGGTTCCTCCTGGTGCGGTGGGTCCTGGGTTCCTCCTGGTGCGGTGGGTCCTGGGTTCCTCCTGGTGCGGTGGGTCCTGGTTTCCTCCTGGCACAGTGGGTCCTGGTTTCCTCCTGGCACAGTGGGTCCTTGGTTCCTCCTGGCGCTGTGGGTCCTGGGTTCCTCCTGGTGCGGTGGGTCCTGGTTTCCTCCTGGTGCGGTGGGTCCTGGGTTCCTCCTGGCGCGGTGGGTCCTGGGTTCCTCCTGGTGCAGGGGGTCCTAGGTTCCTCCTGGTACACGACAATGCCCGGCCTCATGTGGGGGGAGTATGCAGGCAGTTCCTGGAGGATGAAGGAATTGATACCATTGAATGGCCCCCACGCTCGCCTGACCTAAATCCAATAGAACCCCTCTGGGATGTCATGTTGCGGTCCAACCGACGCCGCCAGGTTGCACCTCAGACTGTCCAGGAGCTCAGTGATGTCCTGGTCCAGATCTGGGAGGAAATCCCCCAGGACACCATCCGTGGTCTCATTAAGACCCTCCCCCGACGTTGTCAGGCATGCATACAAGCACGTGGGGGCCACACAGACTACTGAGGACCATTCTGAGTTGCTGCAATGACATTTCACCAACATGGACTTGCCGGCTGCATCATTTCTTCACTTTGATTTTCGGGGTGTCTTTGAATTCAGTCCTCTGTAGGTCGATCATTTCCATTTCCATCAATTGATGGGGCGTCCTTACGTTCCTCACCCATACCCCGTCCATGTCAGTATAGAGATCCAGCAGGAGATTCCTCCCCATTGGGATCTGATGGATTCTCCGTGTTCCTTTCAGTTTGGTGAGCCGTGAGTATCAATCAGAAATGCATTTCCATCTTTTTCTCCTCTTGTAGAAGTGATTTGTTATGGATGGAATCTCAGCTGGTTCAGCAGCGAGCGGCTCCTCCTATGGGCAGGCTGGGTGTACTGCAGACATGTGAAATTCGGACACAATTTTCGTTATTTGGAGATTCGGATGGATCCAAATTCCAAATTATAGTAGTAACGAATTTAAACAAATCTGATATAACGAAACTAAAGTTTGTCCAAAATTCAAATTTGAAATATAAACCTATTGCTAATTTCCTTCAAAGACTGTGCGTATTAGTGCTAAAATACAGCCATCCTCCGAAATACAAATTTTGAAAAAGAATAGAAAAAAACAGAATAGAATAGAAAATAAAAGAATATAATGGAAAATAAAGGAATAGAATAGAAAGCAAATAGCCATCATTGAAATGTGAATTTCAAAAAAATTAGAATAAAATAAAACAGAATAGAAAATAAAAGAATATAATGGAAAATAAAGGAATAGAATAGAAAGCAAATACAGTAGCTGTCATCAAAATGTGAATTTCGAAAAGAATAGTATAGAATAAAACAGAATAGAATAGAAAATAAAAAAATTGTAAAATTAAGGAATAGAATAGAATAGTATAGACAAATTAAAATAGAAAATAAAGGGAACAGAATAGAAAAGGAAAGAATTGAATAAAATAGAAAAAAATTAAATAGAACAGAATAGAACAGAAAAAATAGAATAGAAAGAATATAGCTGTCTTCCAAAATTTTAATTTAGAAAAGAATAGAATAAAACAGAATAGAATAGAAAATAAAAAAAAGTAAAATTAAGGAATAGAATAGAATAAAAAATAGAATAGAAAATAAGGAAACAGAATAGAAATGAACTGAATAAAATAGAAAAAAATGAAATAGAATAGAATAGAACAGAAAAAAATAGAATAGAAAGAATATAGCCGTCTTCCAAAATTTTAATTTAGAAAAGAATAGAATAAAACAGGATAGAATAGAAAATAAAAGAACAGAATAAAATAGAACAGAAAATAAAGCAATAGAATAGCAAAGAATGTAATAGAAATAGAAAACATGGAATAGAATAGAAAGAATATAGTCGTCTTCCAAAATTTGAATTTCAAAAAGAAAAGAATAGGATAGAACAGAATAGAATAAAACAGAATAGAGTAGAAAATAAAAGAATATAATGGAAAATAAAGGAATAGAATAGAAAGCAAATAGTCGTCATCGAAATGTGAATTAAGGAATAGAATAAAAAAATTTAATTTAGAAAAGAATAGAATAAAACAGAATAGAATAGAAAATAAAAGAACAGAATAAAATAGAACAGAAAATAAAGCAATAGAACAGCAAACAATGTAATAGAAATAGAAAACATGGAATAGAATAGAAAGAATATAGTCGTCTTCCAAATTTTTTATTTCAAAAAGAAAAGAATAGGATAGAACAGAATAGAAAATAAAAGAGAACAGAAAATAATAGAACAGAAAAAAAAAACAATAGAATAGAATAGAAGAAAATCACAATAGAACAAATATAACCTTCTTCCGAAATTAGAATTTCGAATGGAATAAAATTGCATTTGAATAGATTAGAAATGAATAGAATAGAAAAGAATAGAATAAGTAAAGAAAAGAATCGAACAGAATAGAAAAAAAAACAATAGAATCAGGGGAGGACTGACAACTCAATAGGGGATCATGGGGACCCTGTGTCCTTGCCCGCACTCAAAAAAGTCGATGAAAAGGATACCAGGGGCATCTTATGGGGCCCCCTACTGACCCCGGGCCCTCGGGCAGTGCCCGAGTTTCCAAATGGTCAGTCCACCCCTGAATAGAATAGAACAGAATAGAAGGGGGTTGTTCTAAATGTGAAAAGAATGGGGAGGAGACTGCCAGGGCAAGGTAAGTCATACCGCCTCCTCATCTCCCAACTCGGCTTAACCCCTTCCTGCCCCGCCCCAGAGTTCCTGAACACCCGGGGAGGAAGGGGCAAGAATGATCATCAATCATGTGACCAAGGCCACAGTGGTCACATGACTGGAAGCCAGTCCCAAATGCTACTGTCTCTCTCCCACCTCCCTCTAGCGCCATCTCCTGTGGGGAGGTTGACCCTGCTGACTACACTGGCTTCTGTAGGCGCCCCCTTGTTGTCCCACGTATTCCCTGCACTGCTGGCAGTCTGTCCAGAGGCCCCCACTTTAGGGCCAGCACACACTATAGAAACGCAGTCCGGATGCGTTTTCGCTGCACGTTTTTGACGCGTTCCAGTTCATTTTCTCCCCTCTTCTTCTTCAATTCAAATAGGGACATGTGCGTTCCGGTGCATTTTTGATGCGTTTAACAGCGTCCCAGTACAGTTCCATGAAGGAAAAATGCCACCTGTTCTACTTTTTTCTTCTGCACCCGGAACGCACCGGAACTGCAAGTGCTGATGTGAACTATGACACTGACAACCATATCACCTACTTTCTGTGCGTTTTGGATGCAGAAACAAGAAACTGAAACACATGGAGTGTGAACTGGCCCTTAGGCACAACAATAACGCACTACATGCTTTTCTGCACCATTTCCATTGAAGTCTATAGAACCAAAAATGCAACTTTTTGCGTTTAACCCCTTCCAGTCCGGACACTTTCCCCCCTTCCAGTCCGGACACTTTCCCCCCTTCCAGTCCGGACACTTTCCCCCCTTCCAGTCCGGACACTTTCACCCCCTTCCAGTCCGGACACTTTCACCCCCTTCCAGTCCGGACACTTTCACCCCCTTCCAGTCCGGACACTTTCCCTCCCTTCCAGTCCGGACACTTTCACCCCCTTCCAGTCCGGACACTTTCCCCCCTTCCAGTCCGGACACTTTCACCCCCTTCCAGTCCGGACTCTTTCCCCCCCTTCCAGTCCGGACACTTTCACCCCCTTCCAGTCCGGACTCTTTCCCCCCCTTCCAGTCCGGACACTTTCACCCCCTTCCAGTCCGGACACTTTCCCCCCCTTCCAGTTTGGACTCTTTCCCCCCCTTCCGGACACTTTCCCCCCCTTCCAGTCCAGACGCTTTCAACCCTTCCAGTTCGGACGCTCTCACCCCCTTCCAGTCCGGACACTTTCACCCCCTTCCAGTCCGGACGCTTTCACCCCCTTCCAGTCCGGACACTTTCACCCCCTTCCAGTCCGGACACTTTCCCCCCCTTCCAGTTTGGACTCTTTCCCCCCCTTCCAGTCCGGACGCTTTCAACCCCTTCCAGTCCGGACGCTCTCACCCCCTTCCAGTCCGGACACTTTCACCCTCTTCCAGTCCGGACACTTTCACCCCCTTCCAGTCCGGACACTTTCACCCCCTTCCAGTCCGGACACTTTCACCCCCTTCCAGTCCGGACACTTTCACCCCCTTCCAGTCCAGACACTTTCACCCTCTTCCAGTCCGGACACTTTCACCCCCTTCCAGTCCGGACACTTTCCCCCCCTTCCAGTCCGGACACTTTCCCCCCCTTCCAGTCCGGACACTTTCACCCCCTTCCAGTCCGGACACTTTCACCCCCTTCCAGTCCGGACGCTTTCAACCCCTTCCAGTCCGGACGCTCTCACCCCCTTCCAGTCCGGACGCTTTCCTCCCCTTCCAGTCCGGACACTTTCACCCCCTTCCAGTCCGGACACTTTCACCCCCTTTCAGTCCGGACACTTTCACCCCCTTCCAGTCCGGACACTTTCACCCCCTTCCAGTCCGGACACTTTCACCCTCTTCCAGTCCGGACACTTTCACCCCCTTCCAGTCCGGACACTTTCCCCCCCTTCCAGTCCGGACACTTTCACCCCCTTCCAGTCCGGACACTTTCACCCCCTTCCAGTCCTGACGCTTTCAACCCCTTCCAGTCCGGACGCTCTCACCCCCTTCCAGTCCGGACGCTTTCCTCCCCTTCCAGTCCGGACACTTTCACCCCCTTCCAGTCCGGACACTTTCCCTCCCTTCCAGTCCGGACACTTTCCCCCCTTCCAGTCCGGACACTTTCACCCCCTTCCAGTCCGGACACTTTCCCCCCTTCCAGTCCGGACACTTTCACCCCCTTCCAGTCCGGACTCTTTCCCCCCCTTCCAGTCCGGACACTTTCACCCCCTTCCAGTCCGGACTCTTTCCCCCCCTTCCAGTCCGGACACTTTCACCCCCTTCCAGTCCGGACACTTTCCCCCCCTTCCAGTTTGGACTCTTTCCCCCCCTTCCGGACACTTTCCCCCCCTTCCAGTCCAGACGCTTTCAACCCTTCCAGTTCGGACGCTCTCACCCCCTTCCAGTCCGGACACTTTCACCCCCTTCCAGTCCGGATGCTTTCACCCCCTTCCAGTCCGGACGCTTTCACCCCCTTCCAGTCCGGACACTTTCCCCCCCTTCCAGTTTGGACTCTTTCCCCCCCTTCCAGTCCGGACGCTTTCAACCCCTTCCAGTCCGGACGCTCTCACCCCCTTCCAGTCCGGACACTTTCACCCTCTTCCAGTCCGGACACTTTCACCCCCTTCCAGTCCGGACACTTTCCCCCCCTTCCAGTCCGGACACTTTCCCCCCCTTCCAGTCCGGACACTTTCACCCCCTTCCAGTCCGGACACTTTCACCCCCTTCCAGTCCGGACGCTTTCAACCCCTTCCAGTCCGGACGCTCTCACCCCCTTCCAGTCCGGACGCTTTCCTCCCCTTCCAGTCCGGACACTTTCACCCCCTTCCAGTCCGGACACTTTCACCCCCTTCCAGTCCGGACACTTTCACCCCCTTCCAGTCCGGACACTTTCACCCTCTTCCAGTCCGGACACTTTCACCCCCTTCCAGTCCGGACACTTTCCCCCCCTTCCAGTCCGGACACTTTCACCCCCTTCCAGTCCGGACACTTTCACCCCCTTCCAGTCCTGACGCTTTCAACCCCTTCCAGTCCGGACGCTCTCACCCCCTTCCAGTCCGGACGCTTTCCTCCCCTTCCAGTCCGGACACTTTCACCCCCTTCCAGTCCGGACACTTTCCCTCCCTTCCAGTCCGGACACTTTCCCCCCTTCCAGTCCGGACACTTTCCCCCCTTCCAGTCCGGACACTTTCACCCCCTTCCAGTCCGGACACTTTCCCCCCCTTCCAGTCCGGACACTTTCACCCCCTTCCAGTCCGGACTCTTTCCCCCCCTTCCAGTCCGGACACTTTCACCCCCTTCCAGTCCGGACACTTTCCCCCCCTTCCAGTTTGGACTCTTTCCCCCCCTTCCAGTCCAGACGCTTTCAACCCCTTCCAGTTCGGACGCTCTCACCCCCTTCCAGTCCGGACACTTTCACCCCCTTCCAGTCCGGACGCTTTCACCCCCTTCCAGTCCGGACGCTTTCACCCCCTTCCAGTCCGGACACTTTCCCCCCCTTCCAGTTTGGACTCTTTCCCCCCCTTCCAGTCCGGACGCTTTCAACCCCTTCCAGTCCGGACGCTCTCACCCCCTTCCAGTCCGGACACTTTCACCCCCTTCCAGTCCGGACACTTTCACCCCCTTCCAGTCCGGACACTTTCACCCTCTTCCAGTCCGGACACTTTCACCCCCTTCCAGTCCGGACACTTTCCCCCCCTTCCAGTCCGGACACTTTCACCCCCTTCCAGTCCGGACACTTTCACCCCCTTCCAGTCCGGACACTTTCACCCCCTTCCAGTCCGGACACTTTCCCCCCCTTCCAGTTTGGACTCTTTCCCCCCCTTCCAGTCCAGACGCTTTCAACCCCTTCCAGTCCGGACGCGCTCACCCCCTTCCAGTCCGGACACTTTCCTCCCCTTCCAGTCCGGACACTTTCACCCCCTTCCAGTCCGGACACTTTCACCCCCTTCCAGTCCGGACACTTTCACCCCCTTCCAGTCCGGACACTTTCACCCCCTTCCTGTCCCGACACTTTCCCCCCCTTCCAGTCCGGACACTTTCACCCCCTTCCTGTCCGGACACTTTCACCCCCTTCCTGTCCGGACACTTTCACCCCCTTCCAGTCCGGACACTTTCCCCCCTTCCAGTCCGGACACTTTCCCCCCTTCCAGTCCGGACACTTTCCCCCCCTTCCAGTCCGGACGCTTTCACCCTCTTCCAGTCCAAACGCTTTCACCCCCTTCCTGTCTGGACACTTTCCCCCCCTTCCAGTCCGGAGACTTTCACCCCCTTCCAGTCCGGACGCTTTCACCCCCTTCCAGTCCGAACACTTTCACCCCCTTCCAGTCCGGACACTTTCACCCCCTTCCAGTCCGGACGCTTTTCCCCCCTTCCAGTCCAGACACTTTCTCCCCCCTTCCTGTCCGGACACTTCCCCCCCCCTTCCAGTCCGGACACTTTCCCCCCCCCCTTCCAGTCCGGACACTTTCACTCCCCTTCCAGTCCGGACGCTTTCCTCCCCTTCCAGTCCGGACGCTTTCACCCCCTTCCAGTCCAGACGCTTTCACCCCCCTTCCAGTCCGGACACTTTCACCCCCTTCCAGTCCGGACGCTTTTCCCCCCTTCCAGTCCGGACACTTTCACCCCCCTTCAAGTCCGGACACTTTCCCCCTCCTTCCAGTCCAGACGCTTTCACCCCCCTTCCAGTCCGGACACTTTCACCCCCTTCCAGTCCGGACACTTTCCCCCCTTCCAGTCCGGACACTTTCACCCCCTTCCAGTCCGGACACTTTCACCCCCTTCCAGTCCGGACGCTTTTCCCCCCTTCCAGTCCGGACACTTTCACCCCCTTCCAGTCCGGACACTTTCACCCCCTTCCAGTCCGGACGCTTTTCCGCCCTTCCAGTCCGGACACTTTCTCCCCCCTTCCTGTCCGGACACTTTCCCCCCCCCCTTCCAGTCCGGACACTTTCACCCCCTTCCAGTCCGGACACTTTCCCCCCCTTCCACTCCGGACACTTTCACCCCCCTTCCAGTCCGGACACTTTCACCCCCTTCCAGTCCGGACACTTTCACCCCCTTCCAATCCGGACACTTTCCCCCCCTTCCAGTCCGGACACTTCTCCCCCCCTTCCAGTCCGGACACTTTCCCCCTCCTTCCAGTCTGGACACTTTCACCCCCTTCCAGTCCGGACACTTTCACCCCCCTTCCAGTCCGGACACTTTCCCCCTCCTTCCAGTCCAGACGCTTTCACCCCCCTTCCAGTCCGGACACTTTCCCCCCTTCCAGTCCGGACACTTTCACCCCCTTCCAGTCCGGACACTTTCACCCCCTTCCAGTCCGGACACTTTCACCCCCTTCCAGTCCGGACGCTTTTCCGCCCTTCCAGTCCAGACACTTTCTCCCCCCTTCCTGTCCGGACACTTCCCCCCCCCCCTTCCAGTCCGGACACTTTCACCCCCTTCCAGTCCGGACACTTTCACCCCCTTCCAGTCTGGACACTTTCACCCCCTTCCAGTCCGGACACTTTCACCCCCTTCCAATCCGGACACTTTCCCCCCCTTCCAGTCCGGACACTTCTCCCCCCCTTCCAGTCCGGACACTTTCACCCCCTTCCAGTCCAGACACTTTCTCCCCCCTTCCTGTCCGGACACTTTCCCCCCCCCCCCCTTCCAGTCCGGACACTTTCACCCCCTTCCAGTCCGGACACTTTCACCCCCTTCCAGTCCGGACACTTTCACCCCCTTCCAGTCCGGACACTTTCACCCTCTTCCAGTCCGGACACTTTCACCCCCTTCCAGTCCGGACACTTTCCCCCCCTTCCAGTCCGGACACTTTCACCCCCTTCCAGTCCGGACACTTTCACCCCCTTCCAGTCCTGACGCTTTCAACCCCTTCCAGTCCAGACGCTCTCACCCCCTTCCAGTCCGGACGCTTTCCTCCCCTTCCAGTCCGGACACTTTCACCCCCTTCCAGTCCGGACACTTTCCCTCCCTTCCAGTCCGGACACTTTCCCCCCTTCCAGTCCGGACACTTTCACCCCCTTCCAGTCCGGACTCTTTCCCCCCCTTCCAGTCCGGACACTTTCACCCCCTTCCAGTCCGGACTCTTTCCCCCCCTTCCAGTCCGGACACTTTCACCCCCTTCCAATCCGGACACTTTCCCCCCCTTCCAGTCCGGACACTTCTCCCCCCCTTCCAGTCCGGACACTTTCCCCCTCCTTCCAGTCTGGACACTTTCACCCCCTTCCAGTCCGGACACTTTCACCCCCCTTCCAGTCTGGACACTTTCACCCCCTTTCCAGTCCGGACACTTTCACCCCCTTCCAGTCCAGACACTTTCTCCCCCCTTCCTGTCCGGACACTTTTCCCCCCCCCCTTCCAGTCCGGACACTTTCACCCCCTTCCAGTCCGGACACTTTCACCCCCTTCCAGTCCGGACACTTTCACCCCCTTCCAATCCGGACACTTTCCCCCTCCTTCCAGTCTGGACACTTTCACCCCCTTCCAGTCCGGACACTTTCACCCCCTTCCAATCCGGACACTTTCCCCCTCCTTCCAGTCCGGACACTTTCACCCCCCTTCCTGCCCCCCAGGCCAGCTTTCATCGCTATCACACTTTGAATGACAATTGTGCGGTCATGCAACACTGTATCCATATGAATTTTTTAGCATTTTTTGAGACAGATAAAGCTTTATTTTGGTGGTATTTATTCACCGCTGGGATTTTTATTTTTCTATATAAATGAAAATGTCCAAAAATATTGAAAAAAAGTGTTTTTCTTATGAAATTTTGCAAATAAATATTATTTCATCATAAATATTGGCCAAAATGTATTCAGTTATCTTTTTAGTAAAAAAAAAAAAAGCCAAGCCATTGAGAACTACTGTGTGAGCTGTGATTGGTCACAGCTTGTCACATGGTACAAGACTGTTGTGAATAGCCCTGTACCATGTGATCTCTGTGATGATTCACAGATTTCACACGTAGTAAGCAATGATATCAGAAGTGACATCTTGGGTACTACTCTGCATGTGATCACTGATTGGGCAATCAGTGATCACATGATCGGGACCTCGTACAGAGGTCCCGTCCGACGATCGGTGTTCTGGAGGACACAGCGGGCACCGGATCACGGTGCTGCGCGCTCCCAGGGATTGCGCACAAGCAGGGTGCGGGGAGGTAGTTTCTAAACGTCCACCCGCCCCTGCACTGCCACCGTCCGGCTGTTTATATACAACGGCCGGACGGGAAGTTGTTAAAAAAGTCCCCGACCCTTTTCAAAAAACGCACCGGGTAGAAAACATGCAGATGTGAACGCGTCCCATAGGAAATCATGTGAAATGGCCTGTACTGCATGTGCAAAACGCACCGGAAAACGCTTAGGTGTGGACCTAGCCTAATGCAGGCCATACACGGGTTGAATCCCGAACGATTTTTCGATCAAAAATCTAAAACGTTGTTTGTTCTGTAACCCGTTTGTGCCACCAATGATTTCGAAAATCGGTCGTTTTTTACAAATTTTCCAGCATGCCCGATAAACGAAATGGGGAGGCACCACGAAAATCGGTCGATGCCATCGCCCCACTAACAGAGCGAAAATCGGCCGATTATTCTTAGGTCTGATTTTCGTACGAAAATCGTTCGTAAATCGACCCGTGTGTGGCCGGCCTTAGACTATTCCTGCCCTACAATCCAGGGCCATCCCAGGACCAGGTGAGTATATCCTCTGCAGACATCTGCCGTTCGTTTTGTTCCAAATCAAAATTCGGACAAATTTTCCATTGTTATTAATTACAATACTAACGAATTTAAACAAATCTGAAATAACGAAACAAAATCCGTCCGAGATTCCAATCAATTCGAGTTTGAAACCATTTGAAAACAAGAATAGAATAAAAGATAACAGAAAATAAAGAAATAGAAAAGAATAGAATAGAAAATAGAAGAATAGAATAGAAAAGAATAGGGGAAAAAATAACAAAATAGAAAATAAAAAAACAGAAGAGAATACAGTAGAAAAAAATTGAATAGAAGATAAAGGAACAGAAAAGAATACAACCATTAGAATAGAATAGAAAAGATTAGAATAGAAAATCAAAGGATAAAATAGAAAAGAATTAAAAAGATTAGAATAGAAAAACGAAGAATAGAAGAGAAAAGATTAGAATAGAATAGAGTAAAATAGAATGGAAAATAAAGGAATAGAATAGAAAAGATTAGAATAGAAAATCAAAGAATAGAATAGAAAACAATAGAAAAGATAAGAATAGAAAATCAAAGAAAAGAATAGAAAATAATAGAATAAAACAGAGCAAAATAGAACGGAAAATAAAGAAACAGGATAGAATCAATTAGAATAGAATAGAAAAGATTAGAATAGAATAGCAAAGTCTAGAATAGAAAATAAAGGAATAGAATACAAAAGATTAGAATATAACATCAAAGAATACAGTAGAAAAGAATAGAGTAAAACAGAGTGCAATTGAACAGAAAATAAAGGAATAGAATAGAAAATCAAAGAATGAAATAGAAAAGAATAAAAAAGGTTAGAATAGAAAAGATTAGAATAGAAAAACAAAGAATAGAAGAGAAAAGATTAGAATAAAATAGAAAAGAATAGAGTAAAACAGAGCACAATAGAATAGAAAATAAAGGAATAGAATAGAAAATATTGGAAGAAAACAGAAAAAAATAGAACAGAAAATAAAGAAATAGGATAGAATCAATTAGAATAGAATAGATTAGAATAGAATAGCAAAGTCTAGAATAGAAAATAAAGGAATAGATTAGAATAGAGCATCAAAGAATAGAATAGAAAAACAATAGAATAGAATAAAATAGAAAGAATATAGCTGCCTTCCAAAATTCAAATGTTGAAAAGAATGAATTTGAACAGAACACATTAGAATAGAAAAGAGTAGAATAGAATAGATTAGAAAAGACTAAAATACTTTACAAAAATTGTGAGCCGCTCTATGGTGACGTGAGAAGTGATCAACAAAGGCACTGTGAAAATTTTGCTGCAATAGAAATGTAGCCCATATACCATCAGACACAGGTGGATTCTGGATGACGGATTGTAACGTTTTATCATCGAATCTGTTAGAAGTTTCGGATTTGGTCGAATTCAAATCGACAAGATAAATTCCGAAAAATTAAACGAATTTAACGAATGGAGACAAAACACATTTATTTCATTTTGCACATCTAATCCTCTGTCTCTCCCCCACCAGCGCCATCTTCTGTTGGGAGGTCGATCCAGCAGACTACTCCACTTTCTAAGGGCGCCCCCTTGCTGTCTCATGTAATCTTTACACTACTGGGCCTGTCTGGGGCCCCCTGCTTTAGTCTATAACCCCCCCCCCACCTCAATCTAGGGTCATCCCAGGACCAGCATATCCTCCGTATCGCATCCACCAGCGCCATCTTCTGTTAAGAGGTTGATGCTGCAGACTACTCCAATTTTTGAGGGCGCCCCCTTGTTTTCTCATGTAGTCCTTACACTATTGAGGCCTGTCTGGGGCCCCTTTTTTAGTCTATAACCCCCCCCCACACACACACAATCTGGGGTCATCCCAGGACCAGTATATCACCCGTCTTACTCTCACTAGCGCCATCTTCTCTTGGGAGGTCGATCCTGCAGACTACTCCACTTTCTGTGGGCGCCCCCTTGCTGTCTCACGTTCTCCTTACACCTAGGGCCTGTCTGGGGCCCCTGATTTAGTCTATAGTTCCCCTCACACACAATCCAGGGCCATTCCAGGACCAGCATATCCTCCGTATCACTCCCTCTAGCGCCATCTTCTGTTGGGAGGTTGATTCTGCAGACTACTCCACTCTGTGGGCGCCCTCTTGCTGTCTCACGTTGTCCTTACACCTAGGGCCTGTCCGGGCCCCTGATTTAGTTTATCACCCACCCCCACCCCTCAATCCAGGGCCATCCCAGGACCAGCATATCCTCCGTATTGCTCCCTCTAGCGCCATCTTCTGTTGGGAGGTCGATCCTGCAGACTACTCCACTCTGTGGGCGCCCCCTTGCTGTCTCATGTAGTCCATACACCTGGGGCCAATGACTTAGTGTATAGCCCCCCCCCCACCCCACAATCCAGGGCCATCCCAGGACCAGCATATCTTCCATATCTCTCCTTCTAGCACCATCTTCTGTTGGGAGGTCGATCCTGCAGACTACTCCACTCTGTGGGCGCCCCCTTGCTGTCTCACGTTGTCCTTACACCTAGGGCCTGTCAGGGGCCCCTGATTTAGTCTATAACTGCCCCAGAGCTCACGCTGACCTAATACGTCTCCATGGAGATCAGGCTGGGGGCCCTGTCAGGTCACATCCCAGCTGAGGTAACCCATAGCAACCAGCAAGTCAGGGCAGAACCTGATGGATCCTGATTGGTTGCTCTGTGTGAATGACTCCTGTCCTAGGGCCCTGTGTGGCCCTTTCGCTTCTCAGACCCATCTAAGGCCTAGGTACCACTTTCCTCATCCTTCCATTCCCATGACAACCGCTGGCAGTTACGTCACCAGCCAGCTAGCGCGGCCCCACCTTCTCCACTCAGCTGTCACGGATGGCCCCGCCCCTGTACTCGGTCACATCGACCCCGCCCTTTACTGTGCTGTCAGAGCCGTCCCCGCCCCTTCCAACAGCTGTCACCGAGAGGCCTCGCCCATTTTGCTAGCTGTGTCCCGCCTCCTCAATGAATACCGATGTGCGCCTTGACACACCTACTCACTGAATACTGAGCCGTAGTGCCACGCCTACAACAGAATACTGAGACCTTGTGCCACACCTACTCTCTGAATGCTGATACGTGATGCCACGCCCCCTGCCTTCGGAGGCCGTGGAAGGATTGTTGAGTCAGTGCGGGGGGAGGGGATGAGCTGAGACCCGCCTCCTGGTGCGCTCCGCCCAGACTCCGCCTCCTCCTACTCTTCAGCATCCCGCAGAGCGGCACCATGATGGAGGAGATAGATCGCTTCCAGGTGCCCACCGTCCATTCCGAGATGCAGCCGCTGGTGAGAGACACGGGTCCCCTCCCCCACACAGCACCGGGAGGGCGGGGAGACCGGGGGTGGCAGGAAAACACACGCGGGGAGGCGAATATGTCCACATACTGGAGGGTCAGGGGGGATAAATGGGGGTAGAGATGGTATACAGGATGTGCAGATGGTATACAGGGGGTACATAGGGGGTACAGATGGTATATAGGGGGTACAGATGGTATATAGGGGGTACAGATGGTATATAGGGGGTACAGATGGTATACAGGGGATACAGATGGTATATAGGGGGTAGAGATGGTATACAGGGGATACAGAGGGTATACAGGGGATACAGATGGTATATAGGGGGTAGAGATGGTATACAGGGGGTACAGATGGTATACAGGGCGTACAGATGGTATACAGGAGGTATATAGGGGGTACAGGGGGTATACAGGGGACACAGATGGTATACGGGGGATACAGAGGGTATACAGGGGGTACAGATGGTATACAGGGGGCACAGATGGTATACGGGGGATACAGAGGGTATACAGGGGGTACAGATTGTATATAGGGGGCACAGATGGTATACAGGGGGTATACGGGGGATACAGATTGTATACAGGGGGTATATAGGGGATACAGATGGTATATAGGGGGTTTATTGGGGATACAGATTGTATACAGGGGGTATATAGGGGATACAGATGGTATACAGGGGGTATATAGGGGGTACAGATTGTATACAGGGGATACAGATGGTATACAGGGCATACAGATGGTATACAGGGGGTAGAGATGGTATACAGGGGGTATATAGGGGGCACAGATGGTATACAGGGGGTATACGGGGGATACAGATTGTATACAGGGGGTATATAGGGGATACAGATGGTATACAGGGGGTTTATAGGGGATACAGAGAGTATATAGGGGATACAGATGGTATACAGGGGGTATATAGGGGATACAGATGGTATACAGGGGGTATATAGGGGATACAGATGGTATACAGGGGTTTATAGGGGATACAGATGGTATACAGGAGGTATAGATTGTATACAGGGGGTATATAGGAGATACAGATGGTATATAGGGGATACAGATGGTATACAGGGGGTATATAGGGGATACAGATGGTGTACAGGGGGTATATAGGGGATACAGATGGTGTACAGGGGGTATATAGGGGATACAGATGGTATACAGGGGGTATATAGGGGATACAGATGGTATACAGGGGGTATATAGGGGATACAGATGGTATACAGGGGGTATATAGGGGATACAGATGGAATACAGGGGGTATATAGGGGATACAGATGGTATACAGGGGGTATATAGGGGGCACAGATGGTATACAGGGGGTATATAGGGGATACAGATGGTATACAGGGGGTATATAGGGGATACAGATGGAATACAGGGGGTATATAGGGGATACAGATGGTATACAGGGGGTATATAGGGGGCACAGATGGTATACAGGGGGTATATAGGGGATACAGATGGTATACAGGGGGTATATAGGGGATACAGATGGTATACAGGGGGTATATAGGGGATACAGATGGAATACAGGGGGTATATAGGGGATACAGATGGTATACAGGGGGTATATAGGGGATACAGGGGGTTTAGATTGTATACAGGGGGTTTAGATTGTATACAGGGGGTACATATGGAATACAGGGGGTATATAGGGGATACAGATGGTATACAGGGGGTATATAGGGGGCACAGATGGTATACAGGGGGTATATAGTGGATACAGATGGTATACAGGGGGCTTATAGGGGATACAGATGGCATACAGGGGGTATACAGGGCATACAGACGGTATACAGGGCATACAGATGGTATACAGGGGGTATAGATGGGATACAGGGGGTATAGATGGGATACAGAGGGTATACAGGGGGTATATAGGGTGTACAAATGGTATACAGGGGGTATATAGGGGGTACGGATGGTATACAGGGGGTATATAGGGGGTACAGATGGTATACAGGGGGTATGTAGGGGATACAGAGAGTATATAGGGGATACAGATGGTATATAGGGGGTATATAGGGGATACAGATGGTATACAGGGGGCTTATAGGGGATACAGGGGGTTTATAGGGGATACAGATGGTATACAGGGCATACAGATGGTATACAGGGCATACAGATGGTATACAGGGCGTACAGATGGTATACAGGGGGTAGAGATGGTATACAGGGGGTATAGATTGTATACAGGGGGTATATAGGGGATACAGATGGTATACAGGGGGTATAGATGTTATACAGGGGGTATACAGGGGATACGGGGGTACAGATGGTATATAGGGGATACAGATGGTATACAGGGGGTATATAGGGGGTACAGATGGTATATAGGGGGTACAGATGGCATACAGGGGGTAGAGATGGTATGCAGGGGGTTTATAGGGGATACAGATGGTATATAGGGGGTACAGATGGAAAAATGGGTATATAGGGGATACAGATGATATACAGGGGGTACAGAGAGTATACAGGGGGTAGAGATGGTATACATGGGGTATATAGGGAATACAGATAATATACAGAGGGTAGAGATAGTATATAAGGGGTACAGATGGTGTAGAGGAAGAACAGATGGTATACAGGGGGTATATAGGGGATACAGGGGGTAGAGATTGTATATAGGGGGAACAAAGGGTATACAGGGGATACAGATGGTATATAGGGGTATAAAGAGGATACAGAGGGTATACAGGGGGTAGAGATGGTATATAGGGGGTACAGAGGGTATGCAGGGGGTAGAGATGGTGTACAGATGGTATACAGGGGGTACAGATGGTATACAGAAGATACAGATGGTATATAGGGGTAGAGATAGTATATAGGGGGTACAGATGGTATACAGGGGTTATACAGGGGGTACAGATGGTATACAGGGGGTACAGATGGTATACAGGGGGTACAGATGGTATACAGGGGTTATATATGGGGTACAGATGGTATACAGGGGGTATACAGGGTGTACAGATTTTATACAGGGGGTATTTAGGGGGTACAGGGGGTATACAGGGGGTATACAGGGTGTACAGATTTTATACAGGGGGTATTTAGGGGGTACAGGGGGTATACAGGGGGTACAGATGGTATACAGGGGGTAAATAGGGGGTACAGATGGTATACAGGGCATACAGATGGTATACATGGGTTATATAGGGGGTACAGATGGTATACAGGGGGTATATAGGGGGTACAGGGGGTATGCAGGGCGTACAGATGGTATACAGGAGGTATATAGGGGGTATACAGGGCATACAGATGGTATACAGGGCGTACAGATGGTATACAGGGCGTACAGATGGTATACAGGGGGTACAGATGGTATACAGGGGGTACAGATGGTATACAGGGCGTACAGAGGGTATACAGGGCGTACAGATGGTATACAGGGCGTACAGAGGGTATACAGGGCGTACAGATGGTATACAGGGCGTACAGATGGTATACAGGGGGTGTACAGGGGGTACAGATGGTGTACAGGGGGTATATAGGGGATACAGATGGTATACAGGGGGTATATAGGAGGTACAGATGGTATATAGGAGGTACAGATGGTATACAGGGGGTACAGATGGTATACAGGAAGTACCAGGGAGTACAGATGGTGTGCGGAAGGTATACATGGAGTGTACAAGAGGGGTACAGGAAGTATGCATGCGGCTACAAGGGATGTAGGATGGATTCAGAGGGTGTAGGATGGATACAGGGGTCTAGGGTGGATACAGAGGGTGTACAGGGGGTGCACAGGGTGGATACAGGGGGTGTAGGGTAGATACAGGGGGTGTAGGATGGATACAGAGGGTGCATGGGGGTGTGGGGTGGATACAGGGGGTGGTGAATGGGTACAAGGGATGTAGGATGGATTCAGAGGGTGTAGGATGGATACAGGGGGTGTAGGGTGGATACAGGGGGTGTACAGAGTGTGTAAGGTGGATACAGATGGTGCACATGGGGTGTAGGGTGGATATAGGGGACGGTGGATGTATACAGGGGGTGTAGGGTGGATACAGGGGGTGTAGGGTGGATACAGGGGGGTAGGGTGGATACAGAGGGTGTAGTGTGGATACAGAGGGTGGATACAGGGGGTGTAGTGTTGATACAGAGGGTGGATACAGGGGGTGTAGGGTGGATACAGAGGGTGCACAGTGGGTGTAGGGTGGATACAGGGGGTGGTGAATGGGTACAAGGGATGTAGGATGGATTCAGAGGGTGTAGGATGGATACAGGGGTCTAGGGTGGATACAGAGGGTGTACAGGGGGTGCACAGGGTGGATACAGGGGGTGTAGGGTAGATACAGGGGGTGTAGGATGGATACAGAGGGTGCATGGGGGTGTGGGGTGGATACAGGGGGTGGTGAATGGGTACAAGGGATGTAGGATGGATTCAGAGGGTGTAGGATGGATACAGGGGGTGTAGGGTGGATACAGAGGGTGTACAGGGGGTGCACAGGGCGGATACAGGGGGTGTAGGGTGGATACAGGGGGTGTAGGATGGATACAGAGGGTGCACGGGGGTGTGGGGTGGTGGATGGATACAGAGGGTGTAGGGTGGATACAGAGGGTGTACAAGGGGTGTAAGGTAGATACAGAGGGTGTAGGGTGGATACAGAGGGTGTACCGGGGGTGAAGGGTGGATACAGAGGGTGTTACCATATATAGGGTACAGGAGATATTGGGGACACAGGAAGTGCAAGGGATACAGTGGGTGTAGGGTGGAAACAGCGGGAGCACAGGGGGTGTAGGGTACATACTGAGGGTGTAGGCATATATGTTATACAGGAGATATTAGGGGTGCAGGAGGTGCAAGGGATACAGGGGGTGTAGGGTGGATACAGAGGGTGCACAAGAGGTGTAGGGTGGATGCAAAGGGTGCAGGCTGGATATAGAGGGTGGATACAGGGGGTGTAGGGTGGATACAGAGGGTGTACAGGGGTTGTAGGGTGGATAGAGAGGGGTACAGGGGGTGTAGGTTGGATAGAGAGGGTGCAGAGTATGTTATAGATTTAGGGGTGCAGGGGGTATGATGTATATGAGGATGCACAGGGGATATGGGGATACAAGGGGTGCAGGAAGGATACAGGGGATGTGCGGGATACAAGGGGTGCAGGAAGGATACAGGAGATGTGCGGGATACAAGGGGTGCAGGAAGGATATAGGGGATATGGGGATACAAGGGGTGCAGGAAGGATATAGGGGATATGGGGATACAAGGGGTGCAGGAAGGATACAGGGGATATGGGGATACAAGGGGTGCAGGAAGGATACAGGGGATGTGCGGGATACAAGGGATTTAGGGTGTGTACAGAGGGTGCAGGTATATGGGGAAAGTTTATAGAAGGCTTCACAGAGTTACCAGGGATAGTAATAGTTCTAGGGGTATGTGAATCCTGGGAATGGATAGATCTAGGGGAACGGTAATCATGTGGATGTATAGATCTTGGAGTAGGGGAATCTTGGGGGCCTATGATTCTGGGGGTACGGGAATCATTGAGTGTCTATAGATCTAGGGGTAGGAGAATCCTGGGTGTCTATAGATCTAGGGGTATCAGAATCCTGGGTGTCTATAGATCTAGGGGTATCAGAATCCTGGGTGTCTATAGATCTAGGGGTATCAGAATCCTGGGTGTCTATAGATCTGGGGGTACCGGAATCCTGGGGGTCTATAGATCTAGGGGTACCGGAATCCTGGGGGTCTATAGATCTAGGGGTACTGGAATCCTGGGGGTCTATAGATCTAGGGGTACGGGAATCTTGGGGGTCTATAGTTCTGGGGTACCGGAATCCTGGGTGTCTATAGATTTAGGGGTATCGGAATCCTGGGGGTCTATAGTTCTAGGGGTACGGGAATCTTGGTGGTCTATAGATCTAGGGGTACCGGAATCCTGGGTGTCTATAGATCTAGGGGTACGGGAATCTTGGGGGTCTATGGATCTAGGTGGATCCAGGAACAGGATAGCCGGGTGCTGGAACGGTCCTGTGATCACACTGAGTCTGGGGCTGTTGTTAGCAGTGAGGTATTGTGGTGATTGCTCAGCATCCTCGGAGGGTAGTGCAGGTATTGGGGGTGCTGGAATAGAGCCGTGATTGCTCAGCATCCTCGGAGGGTAGTGCAGGTATTGGGGGTGCTGGAATAGAGCCGTGATTGCTCAGCATCCTCGGAGGGTAGTGCAGGTATTGGGGGTGCTGGAATAGAGCTGTGATTGCTCAGCATCCTCGGAGGGTAGTGCAGGTATTGGGGATGCTGGAATAGAGCTGTGATTGCTCAGTATCCTCGGAGGGTAGTGCAGGTATTGGGGGTGCTGGAATAGAGCTGTGATTGCTCAGCATCCTCGGAGGGTAGTGCAGGTATTGGGGATGCTGGAATAGAGCTGTGATTGCTCAGCATCCTCGGAGGGTAGTGCAGGTATTGGGGATGCTGGAATAGAGCTGTGATTGCTCAGCATCCTCTGAGGGTAGTGCAGGTATTGGGGATGCTGGAATAGAGCCGTGATTGCTCAGCCTGTGATTTTAGCAGTGAGGTGCGGTGCTGCTGTCCGTGGTGCTGGAACATGGTGCAGGTATGTAGGAGGCTGGGGCTGCACGGGGGATTGGGTGGAGTACGGCATGCACGGTAGGGTAGTAGTGAGGTGCAGTGCAGGTGTTTGGCAATATTTGGGAGTGCGGTGTGTGCGGTCCATTAGCAGTGAGGTGTGGTAGTGCATGTATTGGGGGTAATATCTGATTGTATGTCTATTAGGTATGTGGGGGCTGCACAGGGGGGTATGTCTGTTAGGGATGTGGGGGCTGCACAGGGGGGTATGTCTGTTAGGGATGCGGGGGCTGCACAGGGGGGTATGTCTGTTAGGTATGCAGGGGCTGCACAGGGGGGTATGTCTGTTAGGTATGCAGGGGCTGCACAGGGGGGTATGTCTGTTAGGGATGTGGGGGCTGCACAGGGGGGTATGTCTGTTAGGGATGTGGGGGCTGCACAGGGGGGTATGTCTGTTAGGGATGCGGGGCTGCACAGGGGGGTATGTCTGTTAGGGATGCGGGGGCTGCACAGGGGGGTATGTCTGTTAGGGATGCGGGGGCTGCACAGGGGGGTATGTCTGTTAGGGATGCAGGGGCTGCACAGGGGGGTATGTCTGTTAGGGATGTGGGGGCTGCACAGGGGGGTATGTCTGTTAGGGATGTGGGGGCTGCACAGGGGGGTATGTCTGTTAGGGATGCGGGGACTGCACAGGGGGGTATGTCTGTTAGGGATGCAGGGGCTGCACAGGGGGGTATGTCTGTTAGGTATGCAGGGGCTGCACAGGGGGGTATGTCTGTTAGGGATGTGGGGGCTGCACAGGGGGGTATGTCTGTTAGGGATGTGGGGGCTGCACAGGGGGGTATGTCTGTTAGGGATGCGGGGCTGCACAGGGGGGTATGTCTGTTAGGGATGCGGGGGCTGCACAGGGGGGTATGTCTGTTAGGGATGCGGGGGCTGCACAGGGGGGTATGTCTGTTAGGTATGCAGGGGCTGCACAGGGGGGTATGTCTGTTAGGGATGTGGGGGCTGCACAGGGGGGTATGTCTGTTAGGGATGTGGGGGCTGCACAGGGGGGTATGTCTGTTAGGGATGCGGGGCTGCACAGGGGGGTATGTCTGTTAGGGATGCGGGGGCTGCACAGGGGGGTATGTCTGTTAGGGATGCGGGGGCTGCACAGGGGGGTATGTCTGTTAGGTATGCAGGGGCTGCACAGGGGGGTATGTCTGTTAGGGATGTGGGGGCTGCACAGGGGGGTATGTCTGTTAGGGATGTGGGGGCTGCACAGGGGGGTATGTCTGTTAGGGATGCGGGGACTGCACAGGGGGGTATGTCTGTTAGGGATGCGGGGGCTGCACAGGGGGGTATGTCTGTTAGGGATGCGGGGGCTGCACAGGGGGGTATATCTGGTAGGGATGCGGGGCTGCACAGGGGGTATGTCTGTTAGGTATGAGGGATGCGGGGGATGCACAGGGGGGTATGTCTGTTAGGGATGCGGGGGCTGCACAGGGGGGTATGTCTGTTAGGGATGCGGGGGCTGCACAGGGGGGTATGTCTATTAGGTATGAGGGATGCGGGGGATGCACAGGGGGGTATGTCTATTAGGTATGAGGGATGCGGGGGATGCACAGGGGGGTATGTCTGTTAGGTATGTGGGATGGGGGGGCTACACAGGGGTTTGGGTGGAGTACAGCATGCATGGTCCATTAGCAGTGAGCAGTTGCATGATTGGAATGCGGGGGGTAATATTGTGGCGCTCAGTACAATTACAGTGGGGTGTGTTGCAGGGATTTGGGATTGGGGGGGGGGGATAATATTGTGGAGTTCAGTACAATTACAGTGGGGTGTGTTGCAGGGATTTGGGATTGGGGGGGGGGATAATATTGTGGAGTTCAGTACAATTACAGTGGGGTGTGTTGCAGGGATTTGGGATTGGGGGGGGGGGGGATAATATTGTGGAGTTCAGTACAATTACAGTGGGGTGTGTTGCAGGGATTTGGGATAATATTTTATTGCATGGCAGGTATATGTGTGTGTGTGTGGTGGGGGGGGGAGGGGGGGTTGTATTGCACATTATTTTGGGTGGAGTACAGCATGCCCAGTGCATCTATTTGGGGTTGCACAGTGGGATGTGGAGGATGCTGGGGGTGATAGTTTGGAGATGCACGGTGGAGGGATGGGGGGGTAATAAATTTAGATGCTCCACAGAGGATGCTGGGGGTAGTAGTTGGGAGATGCACGGTGGGGTGTGGAGGATGCCAGGGGTAATAGTTGGGAGACGCACGGTGGGGTGTGGAGGATGCCGGGGGTAATAGTTGGGAGACGCATGGTGGGGTGTGGAGGATGCTGGGAGTGATAGGTGGGAGACGCACGGTGGGTTGTGGAGGATGCTGGGGGTGATAGGTGGGAGACGCACGGTGGGGTGTGGAGGATGCCGGGAGTAGTAGTTGGGAGATGCACGGTGGGGTGTGGAGGATGCCGGGAGTAGTAGTTGGGAGACGCACGGTGGGGTGTGGAGGATGCCGGGGGTAGTAGTTGGGAGATGCACGGTGGGGTGTGGAGGATGCCGGGAGTAGTAGTTGGGAGACGCACGGTGGGGTGTGGAGGATGCTGGGGGTAGTAGTTAAGAGATGCACGGTGGGGTGTGGAGGATGCCGGGGGTAGTAGTTGGGAGATGCACGGTGGGGTGTGGAGGATACTGGGGGTGATAGTTGGGAGACGCACGGTGGGGTGTGGAGGATGCGGGGGGTGATAGTTGGGAGACGCACGGTGGGGTGTGGAGGATGCGGGGGGTGATAGTTGGGAGATGCACGGTGGGGTGTGGAGGATGCTGGGGGTAGTAGTTGGAAGATGCACGGTGGGGTGTGGAGGATGCTGGGGGTAGTAGTTGGGAGATGCACGGTGGATGTGGAGGATGCTGGGGGTAGTAGTTGGGAGATGCACGGTGGATGTGGAGGATGCTGGGGGTAGTAGTTGGGAGATGCACGGTGGATGTGGAGGATGCCGGGGGTAGTAGTTGGGAGATGCACGGTGGGGTGTGGAGAATGCTGGGGGTGATAGTTGGGAGACGCACGGTGGGGTGTGGAGGATGCGGGGGGTGATAGTTGGGAGACGCACGGTGGGGTGTGGAGGATGCTGGGGGTAGTAGTTGGGAGACGCACGGTGGGGTGTGGAGGATGCTGGGGGTAGTAGTTGGAAGATGCACGGTGGATGTGGAGGATGCCGGGGGTAGTAGTTGGGAGATGCGCGGTGGGGGTGTGGAATTGCTGGGATTTCGGCCGCCGTCCTCGGATTTGAGCGGCGAGCTGCGGTGCAGACGCGCAGACAGGCCAGTGAATAGGGACTTTGGTGCTGGTTGGACAAACGGCTGCTGCAGATCCCTATGGGACTGTTTATTTTGTTTGTACACTGAGCCGGGATCAGGGGATGACATTGTGTTTTCTTCCAGAGGGAGGCCGGGGAGGGTGTGGTGTGTGATCACTGAGCCATCCCTAACCGCCTTCCCTTCCGGCTGCACAGGGGTTAATCCCAGGGAGACTGGCTCCTTCTCCTCCATAATAATGGCCGTCTGTGAGTCAGCTGGGCCTCAGTGATGCACACATCCCCGGCCTGAGCACCAAGATGGGGGGGGGGGGGCATCCGCGTTGTGATTACATAACGGGCCCTCAGATGGGGCCCTGTGCAGATCTGACCTGAGCATGCCGGCCTGCTTACCTACAGTGGTGACCTCATAATGGATATGGGGGATGGGCAGGCTCAGGGATACCACAGGCTGGGGGGGACACGGGTGCAGGAATGCAGAGATTATTAGAGGGGTGCAGGAATGCAGAGATTACTAGAGGGGTGCAGGAATGCAGAGATTACTAGAGGGGTGCAGGAATGCAGAGATTATTAGAGGGGTGCAGGCTTGCAGAGATTAATAGAGGGGTGCAGGCATGCAGAGATTATTAGAGGGGTGCAGGCATGCAGAGATTATTAGAGGGGTGCAGGCATGCAGAGATTAATAGAGGGGTGCAGGCATGCAGAGATTAATAGAGGGGTGCAGGCATGCAGAGATTAATAGAGGGGTGCAGGCATGCAGAGATTAATAGAGGGGTGCAGGCATGCAGAGATTAATAGAGGGGTGCAGGCATGCAGAGATTAATAGAGGGGTGCAGGCATGCAGAGATTAATAGAGGGGTGCAGGCATGCAGAGATTAATAGAGGGGTGCAGGCATGCAGAGATTAATAGAGGGGTGCAGGCATGCAGAGATTAATAGAGGGGTGCAGGCATGCAGAGATTATTAGAGGGGTGCAGGCATGCAGAGATTATTAGAGGGGTGCAGGCATGCAGAGATTATTAGAGGGGTGCAGGCATGCAGAGATTATTAGAGGGGTGCAGGCATGCAGAGATTATTAGAGGGGTGCAGGCATGCAGAGATTATTAGAGGGGTGCAGGCATGCAGAGATTATTAGAGGGGTGCAGGCATGCAGAGATTAATAGAGGGGTGCAGGCATGCAGAGATTAATAGAGGGGTGCAGGCATGCAGAGATTAATAGAGGGGCGCAGGCATGCAGAGATTAATAGAGGGGCGCAGGCATGCAGAGATTAATAGAGGGGCGTAGGCATGCAGAGATTAATAGAGGGGCGCAGGCATGCAGAGATTAATAGAGGGGCGCAGGCATGCAGAGATTAATAGAGGGGCGCAGGCATGCAGAGATTAATAGAGGGGCGCAGGCATGCAGAGATTAATAGAGGGGCGCAGGCATGCAGAGATTAATAGAGGGGCGCAGGCATGCAGAGATTAATAGAGGGGCGCAGGCATGCAGAGATTAATAGAGGGGCGCAGGCATGCAGAGATTAATAGAGGGGCGCAGGCATGCGGAGATTAATAGAGGGGCGCAGGCATGCGGAGATTAATAGAGGGGCGCAGGAACGCGGAGATTAATAGAGGGGCGCAGGCATGCAGATTATTAATAGAGGGGCGCAGGAACGCGGAGATTATTAGAGGCGTGCAGGCACGCGGAGATTAATAGAGGGGTGCAGGCACGCGGAGATTATTAGAGGGGTGCAGGAACGCGGAGATTATTAGAGGGGTGCAGGAACGCAGCGATTAATAGAGGGGTGCAGGAACGCAGCGATTAATAGAGGGGTGCAGAAACGCAGAGATTAATAGAGGGGTGCAGGAATACAGAGATTAATAGAGGGGTGCAGGAATACAGAGATTGGTAGATAGAGAGGTGCACGAAAGCAGTGATTCTATATGCAGCAACCAGGGGGTGCAGGAGTGTAGTGGATCATATATACGTGTATAGATGAGGTCCAGAAACCACTGCGGGAAGGCAGTGGTTGGGTACATGTATAAAGGGGTCCCGGAAGACGGAGGTTAAGGGGTACAGGCAGTGGTTCTGGGGATCATGGATAATGGGGGTATTGATATGCAGTGGTTCATATATGCATCGATAATGGGGGTTCTGAAAAGCTGGGGTTCAGAGATGCATGAACACAGGAGGATACTAGAATCCAGAGACAAATAGGATGCGGCTACAGATGGTACTGGAATATGTGGTAGAAAAGCTGCAGAAAAGCAGGGGGTGCAGGCATGTG
>NW_028320587.1:0-119191 GCF_062004578.1 Staurois parvus
AAGAGGAAGAAGAGGATGATGATGAAGCAGATGGTAAGATTCTACAGGTTGCCAGCAGAACATATATTCATGAAAGGCTCGCTAACCAATAGTGATGCAGTTTTGGATGATGTAGAGTCAAGAGTATAGAAAAACTAAAAATCCTCCTGCGCCGATCCGGAAATATCCAACCAATAGCGGCCAACACCCAATAATAATACCAATCAGAACAAAAAAGGAAAATGAATGGTGCAGCGCTAACTACAAAAGTGAACAAAAATAAATGTGTATCCATATAATCATAAAGTGCTAATAAATCAACAAACCAAAAATATACATAAAACAAAGTGCTAATCAGAACCGTGATATAAGTGGACAATACTAGTGTACGGGTCACCTTAGCGACCTAAAAACAGTGATAAACACACAATATATAATGAGATAAACTGGAGTTAAGTGTCCTCAGTAATAATCAAAAACCTTTTAAAGCAAATACTAATAAGTCCATAAAGGCCAGAGTACTGGGTGTCATTCTGGACCCCAACCTATCCTTCCAGCCCCAAGTCCAATCTTTAACAAACTCGTGCAGACTCCGCCTCCGCAACATGCAGACTCCGCCTCCGCAACATGCAGACTCCACCTCCGCAACATCGCCAAAATCCGCACGTTCCTAACTCCAGAAACCACTAAACAGCTCATCCACTCCCTCATCATATCACGACAACTGCAACTCCCTCCTCACTGGCCTGCCTCGCCGCTGGCTATCCCCGCTTCAGTCCATCCTGAATACGGCTGCCAGACTCATTCACCTTTCCAACCGCTCCATCTCCGCCACCCCCCTCTGCCAATCCCTCCACTGGCCTCCACTCAGTGTCCTCCACCCCCCTCTGCCAATCCCTCCACTGGCCTCCACTCAGTGTCCTCCACCCCCCTCTGCCAATCCCTCCACTGGCCTCCACTCAGTGTCCTCCACCCCCCTCTGCCAATCCCTCCACTGGCCTCCATTCAGTGTCCTCCACCCCCCTCTGCCAATCCCTCCACTGGCCTCCACTCAGTGTCCTCCACCCCCCTCTGCCAATCCCTCCACTGACCTCCACTCAGTGTCCTCCACCCCCCTCTGCCAATCCCTCCACTGGCCTCCATTCAGTGTCCTCCACCACCCTCTGCCAATCCCTCCACTGGCCTCCACTCAGTGTCCTCCACCCCCCTCTGCCAATCCCTCCACTGGCCTCCATTCAGTGTCCTCCACCCCCTCTGCCAATCCCTCCACTGGCTTCCAATTGCGCAACGGATCAAATTCAAAATCCTAACACTGACATACAAAGCCGTCCACCATACTGCCCCGAGCTACATCACTGACCTAATATCCAAGTACCGCCCAACACGCACACTCCGCTCCTCACAAGACCTCCTTCTCTCTAGTTCCCTGGTCTCCTCCTCCCATGCCCGCCTCCAGGACTTCTCCAGGGTATCACCCATCCTCTGGAACTCCCTGCCCCAACCCATCAGATTATCACCTACTCTCCTCTCCTTTAGGCGCACCCTGAAAACCCATCTCTTCAGGGAAGCCTACCCCACCCCCTGCTAACTTGCCGATCTCCTCCACTCTTCCTACCACTCCATCCCCCACAGCTATCTCCTCCTGTGCCACCATCCCCTCCCTCCTAGATTGTAAGCTCCAAGGAGCAGGGCCCTCAATCCCCTCATGTTTTGCATTGTATTGGTATTGTTCTGTCACATGTTCTGTCCCCCTTTGTAATGTATAGAGCTGAGCGAACTATTATAAATACTGTATAATAATAATAATAATAAAGTAACAAGTGCTGATAAAACACCATGCGATGTGTTAGACGTGAACCCTTCCTGCAAGTGCCGGCACACTTTAAATCCACTCCAGCTGCAGTGCCTCCTGACCTCCTTCCTGTGACCCAAAAGGGCCCAACAAGCATTCAGGATCACTCTGGATCCTTTATATCTCCGGCTAATACCTCTCCAGAAAGCCAAGGATCATAAACGGTCTCCTGTTCAGCCTCCAAATGCTTCCTCCTCTGCCTTTTATAAGGATACTCTGTAGGGTATATTACTAACAATCCCAGCGAGTAATAAAAAGATCCACAAACATGCCACAAAGCCACCAGGCAGACCAACCACGTGGCAGCATCAGACCATGTGCAAGACAAACTTTGTGGCATTTTTGTGGATCTTTTTATTACTCGCTGGGATTGTTAGTAATATACCCTACAGAGTATCCTTATAAAAGGCAGAGGAGGAAGCATTTGGAGGCTGAACAGGAGACCGTTTATGATCCTTGGCTTTCTGGAGAGGTATTAGCCGGAGATATAAAGGATCCAGAGTGATCCTGAATGCTTGTTGGGCCCTTTTGGGTCACAGGAAGGAGGTGAGGAGGCACTGCAGCTGGAGTGGATTTAAAGTGTGCCGGCACTTGCAGGAAGGGTTCACGTCTAACACATTGCATGGTGTTTTATCAGCACTTGTTACTTTATGGACTTATTAGTATTTGCTTTAAAAGGTTTTTGATTATTACTGAGGACACTTAGCACCAGTTTATTCCATTATATATTGTGTGTTTATCACTGTTTTTAGGTCGCTAAGGTGACCCGTACACTAGTATTGTCCACTTTATATCACGGTTCTGATTAGCACTTTATTGTTTTATGTATATTTTTGGTTTGTTGATTTATTAGCACTTTATGATTATATGGATACACATTTATTTTTATTCACTTTTGTAGTTATGTCAGGGCAGGGCTGTGGAACGGACAGGTAGGCCTAGTGGCAGGGTAACGCACTGGCTGACGACAACCACCACCAACAGACCGAAGTCCCTCAGGGCGCGGAGTCTAAGTCCCAGGCTGCCCTTCACCAGGGCCCCTGATGGTGGGGATGGACTTGATGCAGCCAGGAACCACGTCGCGGCCCCCGAGACACCCCGGCTGCGGTAATGGCCGCCGCCAATGGTGTGTAGCTGGTGAGAATGACAATAGCGTAGTCAGGCAAGCCGGGTCAACAACAACGGGACAAAACGGTACAGAACAGTAGACAGAGAATCGCAGGTCACGGGCCAGGTTCAGCAACGGAAGGTCAGATCAAAGGAAAAACACAGAGAATGGTCTTAGTCACAAGCCGAGTCAGATACCAGGAGAGTCACGAGAGTATACACAGAGCTGTAGCAAGACAAAGACACAAGACACAAGTGCAAAGAGCATGTGCGGATCACAGGCTTATATGTACTCAGCCACACCCCTCTGGGGGATGGACCTCAGAGACCTGAAGGCATAAAAGATTCCCATCATGCTCAGCAGAAATCCAAGATGGATGCCAGCACATGGAGTAACATAACCTCTGGGAAAAGGTAGGACCTTGACAAGTTAGCGCTGCACCATTCAGAGTCGAGTATGTCACCTTTTTTATTTTTTCTCACTTTTCACTTTTTTTTTTATAAGTAGGGAATGGTTAAAATTCCTGTGTGCCATTGGGGTGGGGATTCCCTTCAGTTCTGTCCTGTGTGACTGGTTTAAGCTCTGGCCTGACTGAGTGGTTTCAGTTATGGTCTGGTTGAGTGGTTTCGGTTCTGGCCTGTGGTTTCGGTTCTGGCCTGTGGTTTCGGTTCTGGCCTGTGGTTTCAGTTCTGGCCTGGTTGACTAGTTTGAGCTCTGGCCTGCTTGACTGGTTTGAGTTTTGGACTCGTTGACTGGTTTGAGCTCTAGCCTGGTTGACTGGTTTGGGTTCTGGCCTGGTTGACTGGTTTCAGTTCTGGCCTGGTTGACTGGTTTGAGCTTTGGTCTGGTTTACTTGTTTAGGTTCTGGCCTGGTTGACTTGTTTTAGGTTCTGGCCTGGTTGACTTGTTTAGGTTCTGGCCTGGTTGACTAGTTTCGGTGCTGGCCTGGTTGACTAGTTTCGGTTCTGGCCTGGTTGATTAGTTTTGGTTCTGGCCTGGTTGACTGCTTTCAGTTCTGGCCTTGTTGACTGGTTTTGATTCTGGTTCGGTTGAGTGGTTTCGGTTCTGGCCTGGTTGAGTGGTTTCAGTTCTGGCCTGGTTGACTGGTTTGATCTCTGGCCTGGTTGACTGGTTAGAGCTCTGGCCTGGTTGGTGTGGGTTCTTGCTTGACTAAATAGTTTGAGTTCTGGCCTCGCTGACTGCTTTGAGTTCTGGCCTCGCTGACTGGTTTGAGTTCTGACCTCGCTGACTGCTTTGAGTTCTGGCCTCGCTGACTGCTTTGAGTTCTGGCCTCGCTGACTGGTTTGAGTTCTGACCTCGCTGACTGGTTTGAGTTCTGGCCTCGCTGACTGCTTTGAGTTCTGGCCCGGCTCACTTGGCAGGCAAGCTTGAACATGTATCACAATATATATATATATATATATATATATATATATATATAATCAACCAAGAATCCCTATTTTTATGCAAAAAAAATGCTATAAATAGTGTATAGCAAGGGTGAATAGCAGTGTGCACAGCATTCATTCAGTATTTCAGGTCTAGTAGTTTACACAAGATGAGGTAACTCGTGCTTTCAGTTCAGCCCACAGGAAGTAGCATGGGCACTGCATTTACGGCAGGATCAACAGGTATTTTCTGTACATGCTGAAAGGGTTCTTAGCCTAAAAACAAATGCAGTCACCCCAGCGAATGACTGGTAAGCTGAAATATTTTAGATGCTCAGTCTTCAGCTTAGAGATACATGACAGTATTTACCTTCCTATTACAGGAACCACCATTTCATTGTACCTTCCATTCAGTATTTTTGTTTTCTTCCTGTAGAGGGCGATGAATGGCAAGCTGGATCGGAGGCATTTGGACAAGTGCCTTACATTGCTCGGCCTCTTCCTTGGCAAACAGGACACACGGGTAAGTACGGGACATTCTGTTTTCAAGACTAAGAACAACATGAAAGGAAAGATGGTGTTGCTGCCCATAAAATCCATGGAATTTCCTTTCATAGCTTGTGCTAGAGGAATGGCGGCTGCCTTCTCATTCCTTGCCATTAGGAGCAGATAACTTTTTGTTTTCGCCCTTTTTAACCACCTCCCGTCCGGCCGTTGTATATAAACGGCCTCCATGCTTGTGCGCGCTCCCGGGGAGAGCGCAGCACCGCGATCCAGTGCCCGCTGTGTCCTCCGGACACAGTGGAACACCAATTGTCGGACGGGACCTCTGTGCAAGGTCCCGATCATGTGATCACTGATTGGCCCCAAACCTCCTCTTCTTGGGTCTCCCGCTGGTGCTCATGGCTCCTCCTCTCTGTCCAGTGTCCCATGGGAAGCTGCTGCCCATGGGGGCACTTGTTTGCGCTCGCACGTGAGCGCCCCTGCTGCATCCACTGACACAGACAGCGCCCCCTGCTCCTTCATCATTGGCTTTGATTGACAGCATTGGCTGCCACTGCCCCAGCACAGCCAGTGAGACCTGGAAGTGAGGGGAGAGAAGAGCTGCAGATGTGAACAGCGCTGGATTGAATGAGGGCTCAGGTAGGTAAGGGGGTTGAGGGGCCAAAACCAATGCCCAAACATTCTTTACCTTTAATGCAAGGAATGCCCAAAGGTAAAAAAAGGTTTAGGCTTTAGAACCAACTTGTTTCCATATAGATAGATAGAGAGATAGATATATATACAGTTGTACTCAAAATAATAGCCGTGTGTTGAAAAAAGTGACTAAAGCTGAAAATCCTTCTAATAGCTTTTATTTCCATCCACACAAATGCATTGGGAACACGACACATTCTATTCCAAATCACAACATGAAGAAAAATACATCAAATTTGTGTTGTTCCTCTAAAAAAATGGAAGAAAAGTGAATATTAGACGGTTCATAATAATCGCAGTGTTTGTATTCTTCTTTACAAACTCCAACATTCACTATATAAACTGAGAAATGTTTGAAGATTTTGCTTTCCTTTGAATGACTTCATGAATATTTGGTTGTAGTCGCACTGTTTCTGAGAACTGCTGTACATCTGTGTTGCATGGAGTCCCCCAACTTCTGGCCCCTGTGATCAGGTATTCCAGCCCAGGATGATTGGACCACATTCCACAGTTCTTCTCTATTTCTTGGTTTGGCCTCAGAAACTGCATTTTTGATGTCACCCCACAAGTTTTCTATTGGATGAAGATCCGGGGATTGGGCTGGCCACTCCATAACGTCCACCTTGTTGGTCTGGAACCAAGATGTTGCCCGTTTACTGGTGTGTTTGGGGTCGTTGTCTTGTTGGAACACCCATTTCAAGGGCATTTCCTCTTCAGCATAAGGCAGCATGACCTCTTCAAGTATTCTGATGGATTCAAACTGATCCATGATCCCTGGTATGCAATAAATAGGCCCAACACCGTAGTATGAGAAACATCCCCATATCATGATGCTTGCACCACCATGCTTCACAGTCTTCACAGTGTACTGTGGCTTGAATTCAGTGTTTGGGGGTCGTCTGACAAACTGTCTCCGCCCACTAGACCCAAAAACAACAATCTTACTTCCATCAGTCCACAAAATGTTGCGCCATTTCTCTTTAGGCCAGTCAATGTGCTCTTTGGCAGATTGTAACCTCTTCAGCACACGTCTTTTTCCCAACAGTGGGACTTTGCGGGGACTTCTTGCAGATAGCTTGGCTTCACATCGACGTCTTCTAATTGTAACAGTCCTCACAGGGAACGTCACACCTTCTTTCATCTTCCTGGAGCTGATTGTTGGCTGAGTCCTCACAGGGAACGTCACACCTTCTTTCATCTTCCTGGAGCTGATTGTTGGCTGAGTCCGCCCCATTTTGGCTATTCTTCTATCCATTCCAATGGTAGTTTTTCGCTTTCTTCCACGTCTTTCAGGTTTTGGTTGCCATTTTAAAGCATTTGCCATCATTTTAGCTGAGCAGCCGATCATTTTCTGTACTTCTTTATATGTTTTCCCCTCCAATCAACTTTGTAATCAAGGTACGCTGTTCTTCTGAACAATGTCTGGAACGACCCATTTTCCTCAGAATTTCAGAGAGAAATGCACTGTAACCAGCATGTCCAACATTTGCTGCCTTCCTTTCTTCCTTAAATAAGGGCAATAATTGCCTCCTGTTTTTCAAAGAATGAATGACGTCACTAATAGAACTCCACACGGCTATTATTGTGAACACGCCCCTTTCAATGAGTGATTCAATGACACAGAATCAGCAGCATGCATGTCATGACTGTTGGGTCTGTTGGATTTCTATGACTCTACTACACCTGCTAGGAAATTATCTGCCATGTAGAAATATCATTTCCACCAAAAACAGCGATTGATCCGGTTAGTGATGTCTGACTGCTAGTATTTTGAACACAACTGTATATACTTACCTGCTGTGTGTAGTAGTTTTGCACAGAGCTGCCCTGAACTTCTTCTTTTCCGATCCCCCGCTGGTGCTCCTGGCTCCTCCCCCCTTGAGCAGTGCCCCCAAAGAAAGCTGCTTGCCACGGGGGCACCGCTCTCCCGAACCACTGCTCTATGCCCTTTTAAAGCAGAGTTACAGACGTTTTTGTGTTTTAAAGTCAGCATCTACAAAAACTGTATCTGTTGACTTTTAATAAACACGCACTTACCTGCCTGTCCCGGGGGTCCAGCGATGTTCTCCCCCGCGCCGTCCCTTCTCCCCTTCACGGCGCCAGCATCTCTACTGTGGGCACCCGGCTGTGACAGGTTGCGGCTTTACAGCCCGGTGCCCACGCAAGAGTCGCGCTGCGCCTCCTGATTGGTCCGGCAGTCTCTTGGGACCTGTGAAAGTTCCCAGGAGACTGCGGGAGGGAGGAGGGGGCCAAACTTCCAGCCGCGGCGAACTCGGAAGTCGAACTCAAGTCGGAAGTGGGAGCGGGTGCCCAGGGCCATGGATAAGGGGGTACAACTGGTCCTCCTGTATGGGGCCCAGGCCAACAGGGGTGAATTTACCGAAAGCTGCGATAGGATCATTCAGGATGGAGAATGGAGGAAGTGTCCAGTTACCAGCCCCTTCCTTACCTGAATGAACACAATGAGTGATCAGTACCCATCACACATTGTGTTCATTTATAACTGAAGCATAGTAAACTGTTTTTTTTGTTTTTTTTTTTGGAGAAGGGGGCCCTGTCAGGTTGGCTGTATGGGGCTCCGTGGTTTCTAACAGCAGCCCTGCATGTACCTGTCAAAACCAGGTCCCGATCCCCCCCTAAAGGTGCCAAATATGGCAGTAGAGGGGGGGAAGAGTGGAGATTCAGCTTTTGAGTGGAACCCTGCTTTAAGACACACAGAGCCACGCCCCTCCCACTCTCTCCTTATTGGCTCTCTGGCTGTGGTTGACAGCAGTGGGAGCCAATGGGGGGAGAGAATCCCCCAACAGCTAAGGCTATTGTGAACATCGCTGGATCAGACGGGGCTCAGGTAAGGATTGAGGGGGGCTGGGGGGTTTGGGGGGGGGGGGGGGCGCTGCACACAGAAGGTTTTGAACCTTTTAGAACCACTTAAACTTTCATGTTACTGTGACCAATGGCCATTGCCGTTCATCGGGATTGATTTCTTTTCTAGCCTTTCTTGTGCACCTGAGGAAATGTAATCCGGCGCCACCGATGGATCCGGAAGATTCCAGCTGACGCCGAGGACTTTATTATGTATATTAGTATTATTATTATGTGTACATAGCTCCATTTTTATTTTATTTTTACAATATTCAGCATACATCGACCTCAATAAAGTAACTAATATCGTCTCTTACTTTTTGTGTATTCTTTATTCCGGAGAACAAGATTCCTAACGCTGACATTCTGCCCAACGAGGATATGACTGCCATAGTCAGTGCCGTATAACAAACCGCAGCGTGGCAGTGACAACAGAGTAATAATAAAGTGCTAACGATGACCCGGAGCTGCTGCTAGCGCTTGTAGGATCAGAAGTGTCTGGAGGTTCATTGCACCCAAATACTGGGGAAGATAGGAGGGAAGGTGACGGAGTGGGGTAGTGGCATCGGGCGGTGAAGGAATGGGGGGGGTTGGATGGGAGGTATAAGGAAGCGGTAACTTCTCCAACAATGGGTCGTTGTTTAGGATTTCTCTATGCTGGGGGGGGGGGGGGGCAGAAAAAACAATCCAGTAAAACCTTTTTTTTTTTTTTTTTTGATTCTAACGTTTACTACAACTGCTATAAATATTCTGTAACCTTCATTATTTCATGTGGTGCAGCCAAAATCTACTTGCTGTGTGAGAACCACTCCATGGACTTGTCTTGGGATCCCGGGCCTCCTCTCCTCGCATTTTCTTGGTTAACTGAAAATAATACAAATAAGTAGAACGTCAAATTCACTGGGACTGTTGAGGGAAATGTAACGAAACCCCAACCAAAGCGTTTCCCGTGCAGGGGCGGACTGACAACTCATGGGGCCCCCGGGCAATAGGGGATCATGGGGCCCCTGTGTCCTTGCCCAAACTCAAAAAAGCCTATGAAAAAGGTACCAGGGGCATCTCATGGGGCCCCTACTGACCCCGGGCCCTCGGGCAGTGTCCGAGTTTCCAAATGGTCAGTCCGCCCCTGCACCTGTGTTTGTAGGGACTGTCGAGGGCAATGTAACGAAACCCCAACCAAAGCGTTTCCCGTGTTTGTAGGGACTATCGAGGAAAAGGTAACCAAACCCCAACCAAAGCGTTTCCCGTGTTTGTAGGGACCGTTGAGGGAAATGTAACGAAACCCCAACCAAAGCGTTTCCTGTGTTTGTAGGGACTGTCGAGGGAAATGTAACGAAACCCCAACCAAAGCATTTTCCGTCACCGTGTTTGTAGGGACTGTTGAGGGAAATGTAACGAAACCCCAACCAAAGCGTTTCCCGTGTTTGTAGGGACTATCGAGGAAAAGGTAACCAAACCCCAACCAAAGCGTTTCCCGTGTTTGTAGGGACCGTTGAGGGAAATGTAACGAAACCCCAACCAAAGCGTTTCCCGTGTTTGTAGGGACTGTCGAGGGCAATGTAACGAAACCCCAACCAAAGCGTTTCCCGTGTTTGTAGGGACTATCGAGGAAAAGGTAACCAAACCCCAACCAAAGCGTTTCCCGTGTTTGTAGGGACCGTTGAGGGAAATGTAACGAAACCCCAACCAAAGCGTTTCCTGTGTTTGTAGGGACTGTCGAGGGAAATGTAACGAAACCCCAACCAAAGCGTTTCCCGTGCAGGGGCGGACTGACAACTCATGGGGCCCCCGGGCAATAGGGGATCATGGGGCCCCTGTGTCCTTGCCCAAACTCAAAAAAGCCTATGAAAAAGGTACCAGGGGCATCTCATGGGGCCCCTACTGACCCCGGGCCCTCGGGCAGTGTCCGAGTTTCCAAATGGTCAGTCCGCCCCTGCACCTGTGTTTGTAGGGACTGTCGAGGGCAATGTAACGAAACCCCAACCAAAGCGTTTCCCGTGTTTGTAGGGACTATCGAGGAAAAGGTAACCAAACCCCAACCAAAGCGTTTCCCGTGTTTGTAGGGACCGTTGAGGGAAATGTAACGAAACCCCAACCAAAGCGTTTCCTGTGTTTGTAGGGACTGTCGAGGGAAATGTAACGAAACCCCAACCAAAGCATTTTCCGTCACCGTGTTTGTAGGGACTGTTGAGGGAAATGTAACGAAACCCCAACCAAAGCGTTTCCTGTGTTTGTAGGGACTGTTGAGGGAAATGTAACGAAACCCCAACCAAAGCGTTTCCCGTGTTTGTAGGGACTATCGAGGAAAAGGTAACCAAACCCCAACCAAAGCGTTTACCGTGTTTGTAGGGACCGTTGAGGGAAATGTAATGAAACCCCAACCAAAGCGTTTCCTGTGTTTGTAGGGACTGTCGAGGGAAATGTAACGAAACCCCAACCAAAGCATTTCCCGTCACCGTGTTTGTAGGGACTGTTGAGGGAAATGTAACGAAACCCCAACCAAAGCGTTTCCTGTGTTTGTAGGGACCGTCGAGGGAAATGTAACGAAACCCCAACCAAAGCGTTTCCTGTGTTTGTAGGGACTGTCGAGGGAAATGTAACGAAACCCCAACCAAAGCGTTTACCGTGTTTGTAGGGACCGTCGAGGGAAATGTAACGAAACCCCAACCAAAGCGTTTCCCGTGTTTGTAGGGACTGCACCTAGCTGGCACGTCGTAGATTTTTTTTAAAAAAAATTCTTCATTACTTAATTTTTTGGCTTTAGAAGTCCAGGCGTTGTACCGGTCCCATGCGCTCACCTCGGCTGCTCCCGGCGTGCGCACAAACACCAAACACATTCCCTGAGGGCTCCAAGCTGTAGGTGCGGTTGTGTTGGGTGTCGTTCTATCAGCTTGGAGTCTGAAGGGAGGAGATATTCTAAGGTGACAACGCTGCTTCTGCTTAGGGAGCTGCTCAGAAAGCGTTGTCACCTTAGTAATGGAAGCCAAGGTATGTCCTTAGGAGTGCCATGTTCAAACCTCCATTTTGCTGGAAATGTGTCCTGACCCGGCCTAGAGACAAATGATGGCCGGGTGGGACATTCACTGTTCTGGGTGGACATTACATACTTAGTCTGGCTGAAAAAAAGACAAAAGTCCATCCAGTTCAACCATTAAAAAAAAGAAAAGTTATAATCCTCCACCCACAGCTGATCCAGAGGAAGGCAAAAAAACCCAGCAAAGCACGATCCAATTTGCTCCTGCAGGGGAAAAAAAAATTCCTTCCTGAACCCCCGAGAGGCAATCGGATATTCCTGGGATCCACTTTCCCTATAAATGTTATATATAGTTCCGCTCATTAGATACACAAGTGGTGGAGGATGCGGGAACCGCAATAAATCAGCACCACTTGTAGAAGAGCCAAAAAGGAAATTTCACAATTCTTTGCCTCAACCTGTACCCATCCTATGTAGTATATACAAATTTAGATGGTAAACAGCCAGTCTGAGCCAAGTGGGGAATTTGTGACACCTCGTCCTGGAATGTGCACCACGGGCCGCAGTGCGATCTGTCACGGTGTACCAGCCGCTGTCGGTACCATGTGATCGCTGTGACCGATCACATGACAGTTGTACACAATGGATGACTTTCATTCATGACACCCATTCTGGGTTTATTTACTAAAGATGGGGAGTGCAAAATCAGGTTCATGAATCCGCTTCCAGGTTTTATTGCCAAAGCTTATTTGACCAAGCTGAGGTTAGAAGCTGATTGGCTGCCGTGCACAACTGCAGCAGATTCTGAGTGAACCAGTTTTAGTAAATCCCCCCCCCCCCTCCTATTGTGTTGAACTCTGATGGGTCACAGTTATGCCAATCACAGCCCATCTGTACCATGTGATTAGAGCTAACCACAATAGTAAACACTGAATGAATCATTTCATTGCTTATAACAGTGAAGTTCACTGGTATAAGCAATCACCGTGTGTTAAAAAAAAAAAAATCATGATCACTTCCTTATGTAATGCTCTGGCCGCAGTGTGTTTCCCCCCCAAAAAAAAATTCATCAAAAAGAAAAAAAATATAAATAGAAAACACATTTAAAAAAAAAAATATATAAATATATATATATATAATTTTTTTTTTTTTTTTTTGCATACTGTCACCAGTGTCCCTGATCACCGCCACACCAGTTCTATGATGACGCTGCACTGATAACAGCAGATCACAAAGTAAATACAGTTGCCGGTTATCGGCTGCGCTTTCCTCACAGTGTCACAGCGCGAGGAAATGTACTGCCGATAACCGGAAAATGTCACAGAGCAGATCTGCACTGATCATCAGGGCCACCCATCAGTGCCCATCATTGCTGCATATCAGTGCCACCTCATCTATACCCACCAGTGCCGCCTCATCTATACCCACCAGTGCCGCCTCATCTATACCCACCAGTGCCGCCTCATCTATACCCACCAGTGCCGCCTCATTTATGCCCATCAGTGCCACCTCATCTATACCCACCAGTGCCGCCTCATTCTATACCCACCAGTGCCGCCTCATTCTATACCCACCAGTGCCGCCTCATCTATACCCACCACTGCCGCCTCATTTATACCCACCAGTGCCGCCTCATCTATACCCACCACTGCCGCCTCATTTATACCCATCAGTGCCGCCTCATCTATACCCACCAGTGCCGCCTCATTCTATACCCACCAGTGCCGCCTCATCTATACCCACCAGTGCCGCCTCATTCTATACCCACCAGTGCCGCCTCATTCTATACCCACCAGTGGCGCCTCATCTATACCCACCAGTGGCGCCTCATCTATACCCATCAGTGCCGCCTCATCTATACCCATCAGTGGCGCCTCATCTATACCCATCAGTGGCGCCTCATGTATACCCACCAGTGCCGCCTCATTTATACCCACCAGTGCCGCCTCATCTATACCCACCACTGCCGCCTCATTTATACCCACCAGTGCCGCCTCATCTATACCCACCAGTGCCGCCTCATCTATACCCACCAGTGCCGCCTCATTCTATACCCATCAGTGCCGCCTCATCTATACCCACCAGTGCCGCCTCATCTATACCCATCAGTGGCACCTCATCTATACCCATCAGTGGCGCCTCATCTATACCCACCAGTGCCGCCTCATGTATACCCACCAGTGCCGCCTCATCTATACCCACCAGTGGCGCCTCATGTATACCCACCAGTGCCGCCTCATCTATACCCATCACTGCTGCCTCATCTATACCCATCAGTGCCGCCTCATCTATACCCACCAGTGCCGCCTCATGTATACCCACCAGTGCCGCCTCATCTATACCCACCAGTGCCGCCTCATCTATACCCACCAGTGCCGCCTCATCTATACCCACCAGTGCAGCCTATCAGTGCAGCCTATCAGTGCTGCCTATCAGTGCTGCCTCATCAACGCACATCAGTGAAGGAGAAAAATTACCTGTTTGCAAAAATTTATAATAGAAACACAAAAACTTTTTTTTTTAAATGTTTTGCTCTCTTTTTTGTTTATAAAGCAAAAAATAAAACCTCCAGCGGGGATTAAATATCCCCAAAAGAAAGCTCTGTCTGTATGAAAAAAATTATAAAAATTTAATATGGGTGCAATGTTGCATGACTGCACAATTGTCATTCAAAGTGGGACAGTGCTGAAAAGTGGCCTGAGCAGAAAGGGGGGGGGGGTTGTGCCCGGTAGGCAAGGGGTTAATTTAATATTGATATCCGCTGCAGATCACACCCGCAGTGCGTTTTTGAACAGGGTTCAGGAAATGCGCACTGAAGCGTGTTTCCCGCACCGCGTTCTGGTGTGAACCGGCCCTCGAAGTATAACTAAAGGGAAAACTTTTTTTTTTTCATTTAGGATAGACTGCAGAGGGATTGGAACATCCTCTTTCACCACTGTCTGTGTCCCCCGTTTTGGGAGAATCCCCCCTCTCTTATGTGTCCTGTGTGAGTGAAAGAAAATCCACCATTTTGGGTTGTCACCAGAACAGGAATAGAAAGGAAATCTTCCAATGGGGGCACTAGTTCAGGGATTCCCTCACTTTGGCGGGATTTCCTCTCACTTCCTGTTTTGGCTCTGGGACAGGAAGTGAAGGGAATTCTCCCCAATGGGACACAGATGGAAACAAAATAAAGAGGTTATAACCCTTCCTCACTGTATCCAAAATGAAAATGTTCTATTTAAATTTTTTGCTCATGAGGTGCCTATATTTTTTTGAGCCTAGAGGTTTTTAAATTGGGAACACGCGTACCTTTCATGTTACTCCTCCCCGAACAAGGAGAGGAGTAACATGAAAAGTCCACGTGTTCCCTATTTAACCCCTCGCCTACCGGGCACTTATACCCCCTTCCTGCCTACCGGGCACTTCTACCCCCTTCCCCCCCCCCCCCCAGGCCAATTTCCAGCTTTCAGCGCTGTCGCACTTTGAATGACAATTGTGCAGTCATGCAACATTTTACCCATATGAAATTTTTATCAATTTTTTGTGACAGATAGAGCTTTATTTTGGTGGTATTTAATCACCTCGGGGTTTTTTATTTTTTCTTAAACAAGCCAAAAACCACTGAAAATTTTGAAAAAAATTTTTTTTTTCTTAGTTTTTGTAATAAAATTTTGTAAATAAGTGATTTTTCTCCTTCACTGATGTGTGCTAATGAGGCTGTAGTGATGGGCACTCATAGGCTGCACTGATGGGCACTGATGAGGAAGCACTGGTAGGTGGCACTGATGGGCATGACAGGCATCACTGATGGGCACTGAAAGGCAGCACTGATACATGGCACTGATAGGCAGCATTGATAGGCGGCACTGACTGGCACTGATAGGCGGCACTGACTGGCACTGTTAGGCGGCACTGACTCGCACTGATAGGTGGCACTGGCTGGCACTGATAGCTGGCATTGATTGGCATTGATAGGTGGCACTCACTGGCACTGATGGGTGACATTGAAAGGCAGCTCAGATGGGCACTGATATGTGGCATTGATGGGCACTGGTAGGCACTGATATGTGGCACTGATGAACACTGGCATGAGGCACTGATTAGCACTGATGGACACTGACAGGTGGCACTGAAGGGGCTACACTGATCATCAGTGCCCTGATGATCAGTGTAGATTTCCCCTCCGCAGAAAGCTGATTACCGGCTCTCCTCTCCTCTGTCAGCGTGACAGCTCGAGAGGAGAGAAATGCCGATAACCGGCATTTCCCTGTTTACATGTGATCAGCTGTGATTGGACACAGCTGATCACATGACCGAGCCAACATCTTCGGCTCTTACCGTGATGGGTGATCTGCTGTGTCTGAGGGGCACAGCGCACTGCTGATCGCTGTGCGCTCCCGAAGCCACGCACGCGCGGTTAGAGTGGGAGGAAGTCATATGACGTCCTCCCAGAACGAGAGAACCGCCTTGTGCCCGTCATATTACTATATGACAGTGTTTCTCAACTCCAGTCCTCATGGACCCCCAACAGGTCATGTTTTCAGGATTTCCCTCAGATGAAACAGCTGTGGTAATTACTAAGGCAGTGAAACTGATCAAATCACCTGTGCAAAATAATGGAAATCCTAAAAACATGACCTGTTGGGGGTCCATGAGGACTGGAGTTGAGAAACACTGCTATATGAGGTGGTTAAAAACCTCTAGGCTCAAGAAAATATAGACCATTGTATCCAGGGAATATCGGATTGCCTCTCGGGGCATCAGGAAGGAATTTTTCCCCTGCAGGAGCAGATTGGTTCATGTTTTATTGGAGTTTCTTGCCTTCCTCTGGATCAACTGTGGGTGTAGGATTGCATACTTTTTTTTACATTCCCCCCCCCCCCCTTGTATTGGTTGAACTGGATGGATTTGTGTCTTTTTCCAACCAGACTATGTAACAAAAAAAAACAATAATAAATTTAAAAAAAAAGCCTGCACCATAAATTGCTACCCAGCCTAGTGTAATATTTCACAGAGAGGGGCAAACCTTGGAAGTAGGACGGTTGTGGATCGGCCATTAATTTTGGAGAAGCATGCGGTACTTTTTTTTTCATTGGTGGCGTGTCAGGCGAGGATGATGAGGAGTCGGATAGTCCCAGGGCCACAAGGCGCCCCTTTTTTCCGCACACGAAGCAGTCTGGAGGTGTAGCCGACGGGCCGCGGGGAAATTGAGATTCATCCGGATTATAATTTCTCACTGCACCGCTATGCTGTTCAGACCGTTCTCGCTGCCAGATGTAGTGAGTCGGAGCGATGGCCATCACCTGCAGATGACGTGGGAGGAAAGTACTTCTTAGTTTTTTTTTTTTTATTTTGTTTTTTTACACATGCAGAAATTAACCTCTTGGCGCCGGCCGCATGCAAATGTGCGGCCTCCCGGCGTCCGGGCCTTGACGCCGAGCGGCCGCACATTTGCGTGCAATTAAGAAGAAACATATGTGCTGAGAGCGCACCCAGCACACATGTCCGGTACTCACGGAAAGGTCCCGATCTCCTCTTTCGATCGGGACCTTTCCCAATCATGTGACGGCTGTGTCACGGCGGTCACATGACCCTAAACCCCGCCCCACCTCCCGGCTTCTGAAATCCTTAAAAGGCCGGGAGGCGCCGGCGCCAAGGGGTTAAACATCACAAGGAAAACCTGCATGGTTTATATGATTGATATACAGAGCAGCGGTGTATTTAGGTTTTGTGTTGTCATAGGCAACACAAAAATCGTCTGTCTCCACAGACACCAACCCACACAACCCCCCCTTCCCCATCCTGCAGAAAAAGCCTGACATTGACCAACAACACCCCTACCCCTCACCCAGGAGAGCCTTCCACTACCCCCCACCCAGGAGAGCCTTCCACTACCCCCCACCCAGGAGAGCCTTCCACTACCCCCCCCCCCAACAATAGAGACACTCATCTTCACAGCCCCGGACATCCCCGGGAACAAGAATCAGGCTCTACATAGACCATCAAGCAGCCGACAGCCTCTCTCGGATCCCACCTGGCTCCCATGGTGCACGTGTCCCTTCTTTCATCCCTTCTTGTGGGGGGAGGTGCTTCCCTGATACAGGGGTTGGACAAAAATATGGAAACACAACATGATTTGCAAGTGTGAAAGTGACGACATTAAATCTCAAAATAAGTGAGCGCTTCAAACAACTAATACGATCAATTAGTGAATAGGATAAAATAAGAAGAAAGCAGCTGAACACCAAAAGGTACCATATAAACCTTCACAGTAATCAAAATTGCATACAAGGGAGAGGTGCAGCGCTAGCTGAATAAATATGCACTTAAATGCTTATTAAATATGCACTAATATAAATCAATAAAAGTGCTAATAAAGTGCAAAACAGTGACTAAATGGTAAGTATAGTCCATAGCGTGCTCAAAAATCCAAGAGAGTCCTTAAAGAGCTCCAATCCCTGGATTCGTGGATGAGGTGAGCTAACCCCCTATGACTACGTGCCTTCGCACGAAACGCGTCAGGGAGCGGCTACAAGCGGTGTGACGTCACGCCGACCGGCGCCACGAGGGCCCCGGCGGCCATTTATTTTTCAAATGTATGGTCAGTATCTTTCCTGCCTCTGCCTGTATACTGTGTGTCTTTGGGAATAAAACACCCCTTATATATAAGGTATCACACTATCTGGCCTCCTTTGTTCTTGGGGCTCTCCTGGTGGGAGTCCTTTACATCTGCAGAGCGGCCCTTTCTTCCGTGTGTGGAAAACACTACCAAGGTGATGAGAGGCTTCTGTGACCAGATCTGACCAGATCCATATGAGGACCCTGAGATTGTCAGCTTTAAATGCGCACTTGAATTGCGGATCTGGTGAGTGCGCAATTCTTATCTTTATCACCTCATCCACGAATCCAGGGATTGGAGCTCTTTAAGGACTCTCTTGGATTTTTGAGCACGCTATGGACTATACTTACCATTTAGTCACTGTTTTGCACTTTATTAGCACTTTTATTGATTTATATTAGTGTATATTTAATAAGCATTTAAGTGCATATTTATTCAGCTAGCGCTGCACCTCTCCCTTGTATGCAATTTTGAAAGTGACGACATGTTTGGCGGTAAAAGTGGAAGTGATGGAACATTCTTTTTCTTCCGCTGTGCGATGAGACACCTAGCTAACAGGCAAGAAGCCTCACTTTCCTCATTCACTGCGTGTGATGCTAGTAATACAAAGTCATGTCAGAGCTTACTGAGCTTCAAAGACGGCAAATTGTTGATTTGTTGCTGGCGCCTCTGAGACTGAAGTTGCCGATGTATTTGCCGTGTGGCGAGGTTCAGTATTCGAAGGTTATGGCGGCGTATACAGTTTCCGGAAAACGTCGGCTGATAAGCATAAGCGTGGATGGCGTGGTCAAAAAAAGGACTCTGCGCAGGATTGTGACCCGGGATAAGGAAACAATTGCTGCAAAAGGGACTGCAGAGCTCAATCTCAGTCTTCCAAAACGCGCGGAGGAAACTCCGCCCACATCGAAGAAAATCAATTGATCGACAGTCCACAGTTTATGGGTGTTGCCCCGCTCTCTCCTCTTTTGAGCAATAATATCGGTCACTAGTGGTTTGGCAATCGTCGCTCGCCCGTGAATGCTTTGCTTACGCCCACATGGAAGAAAATATATTTGAAATGCTACAATTTTGGCCATATTCAGTATATTTCAAAATATATTTCAATAAATATATATATATATATACATACTGCATGTTGAAATTTTTTTTAACATAAAAAGTAATTTTATATCTATATATATGTGTATGTATTATATAATACATATATTTTTACATATATTTGTAAATGCATTCCAAAAATGCAGATTTGTATTTTTAACCGCCTCCCGCCCACCATATAGCCCAATGATGGACGCAAGGCGGTTCTCTCGTTCTGGGAGGAGGTCATATGACGTCCTCCCTTTCTCAGAGCGCATGAGCGGCTCCAGGAGCGCGCAGCGCGGCGATCTGCGGTGCGCTCTGTCCCCCGGACACAGCGGATCACCGAGCACAGAGCGAGCCAAAGATGTCGGCTCGGTCATGTCATCAGCTGTGTCCAATCACAGCTGATCGCATGTAAACAGGGAAATGCCGGTTATCAGCATTTCTCTCCCCACGAGCTGTCACGCTGACAGGAGAGGAGAGTCGGTAATCGGCATTCCTCGGAGGGGACATCTACACTGATCATCAGTGCCCTGATGATCAGTGTAGCCCCAGCAGAGCCACCTGTCAGTGTCTATCAGTGCCAGCTCTCAGTGCTCATCCATGCCACCTGCCAGTGCTCACCAGTACCATATCAGTGCCCATCAGTGCCACATCAATGCTACATATCAGTGCCCATCAATGCCACATATCAGTGCCCATCTGAGCTGCCTTCCGGTGTCACCCATCAGTGCCAGTCAGTGCCGCCTATCAGTGTGCATCAGTGCCCGTCAGTGCTGCCTATCAGAGCCGCCTAACAGTGCCAGTCAGTGCCGCCTAACAGTGCTGCCTTTCAGTGCCCATCAGTGCCACCTACCAGTGCCTCCTCATCAGTGCCCATCAGTGCCACCTATCAGAGCCCATCAGTGCAGCCTCATTAGTGCACATCAGTGAAGGAGAAAAATCGCTTATTTACAAAATTTTATAACAAAAACTAAGAAAAAACTTTTTTTTAAAAAAAAAAATTTCTGTGGTTTTTGGTTTGTTTAAGAAAAAATAAAAACCCCCGAGGTGATTAAATACCACCAAAATAAAGCTCTATCTGTCACAAAAAATGATAAAAATTTCATATGGGTACAATGTTGCATGACCGCGCAATTGTTATTCAAAGTGTGACAGAGCTGGAAATTGGCCTGGGCAGGAAGGGGGTATAAGTGCCCGGTAGGCAGGAAGGGGGTAGAAGTGCCCTGTAGGCAGGAAGGGGGTAGAAGTGCCCGGGGGGCAGGAAGGGGGTAGAAGTGTCCAGTAGGCAGGAAGAGGGTAGAAGTGCCCTGTAGGCAGGAAGGGGGTAGAAATGCCCGGTAGGCAGGAAGGGGGTAGAAGTGCCCTGTAGGCAGGAAGGGGGTAGAAGTGCCTGGTAGGCAGGAAGGGGGTAGAAGTGCCTGGTAGGCAGGAAGGGGGTAGAAATGCCCGGTAGGCAGGAAGGGGGTAGAAGTGCCCGGTAGGCAGGAAGGGGGTAGAAGTGCCCGGTAGGCAGGAAGGGGGTAGAAGTGCCCGGTAGGCAGGAAGGGGGTAGAAGTGCCCGGTAGGCAAGGGGTTAAAGACATACAGTATATCTGAAATGTATTTTTAAAAATATTTTTCATATATGTTGTAATAAAAACGCATTTCAACATGCAGTATATATATATTTTGAAATGTATTGAATACGGCCAAAATTGCAGCATTTCAAATATTTGGCAATATATTTCGGAAGAATATTAAAAAAAAATATTTCAAATATATTTTTCTTCCATGTGGGCGTAAGCAGAACATTCCCGGGCGAGCGACGATTGCCAAACCACTAGTGACCGATATTAATGCTCTGAAGAGGACAGAGTGGTGCAACACCCATAAACCGTGGATTATATCAATCGATGGAAGACTGTAATATGGTCCGATGAATCGAGCTTCACACTGTTCCCATCTGCCGGATGCACCGTCCCAAGCTTACCACCAGAACTGTCTTGTGCCAACTGTAAAGCATGGTGGCGGCACAATCATGGTTTGGGCAGGTGTATCTTGGTATTCTGTAGGCTCCATCATCACCTTGAAAGGTAGCGTCACTATGTACAAATTTTGGCTGACCATGTGGCCTCCATGGTGCAGACATTGTTTCCAAAGACAGAGACATATACCAAGACGATAACGCTCCGATTCACACAGCTGGTGTTGTCAGGTTGTGGTTTGGCGGTCATGCAGATGAAGTCTCGCACCTTCCCTGGGCGCAGCAGTCGCCGGACCTCAATACCATAGAGCCATTCTGGTCAATTTTGGAGAATAAGGTTTGGCTCGTTTTCCGCCTCCGGCATCTCTGCGAGAACTGGAACGATTTTTGCATGAAGAGTGGAATCAGATTCTATTATCTGCCATCCAAGTCTTCTATTTGTCATTTCCCAGGAGAACTCCGGCCGTCTTGGACACCAAATTACGCGACACTTTCCATCTTTTACCTGGTGCTTCCATCACTTTGTCCACCCCCTGTACACTACTACAAAAGGTAACGTTGGTACTCTCTGCAGCTTAAAGTAGAGCTATGGCCTCCATTAAAAAAGAAATTGTCTTGCACCCCTAATTATAAGTTCATCTGTACTTTTCTCTTAGCCCCTCTGCAAAGTCCAACAAATACCTGTTGATTCTGCCAGTAAAGTCCACCTAATGTAGCTTGCAATGATGGAGAGACAACAGTGCTGCACTGCTCCTGAATTCACAGCAGAGTCATCACTCTCATGTTGGTCGTGTCTGCTTGCAGTACAGTGGGATGGGAAGGTATATAAAGGGATGGTACTAGCACAGGGGTGGTATATAAAGGGATGGTACTAGCCCAGGGGTGGTATATAGAGGGATGGTACTAGCCCAGGGGTGGTATATAGAGGGATGGTACTAGCACAGGGGTGGTATATAAAGGGATGGTACTAGCACAGGGGTGGTATATAGAGGGATGGTACTAGCACAGGGGTGTATAAAGGGATGGTACTAGCACAGGGGTGGTATATAAAGGGATGGTACTAGCACAGGAGTGGTATAAAAAGGATGGTACTAGCACAGGGGTGGTATATAGAGGGATGGTACTAGCACAGGGGTGGTATATAGAGGGATGGTACTAGCACAGGGGTGGTATATAGAGGGATGGTACTAGCACAGGGGTGGTATATAAAGGGATGGTACTAGCACAGGGGTGGTATATAAAGGGATGGTACTAGCACAGGGGTGGTATATAAAGGGATGGTACTAGCACAGGGGCGGTATATAAAGGGATGGTACTAGCACAGGGGTGGTATATAAAGGGATGGTACTAGCACAGGGGTGTATAAAGGGATGGTACTAGCACAGGGGTGGTATTATAAAGGGATGGTACTAGCCCAGGGGTGGTATATAAAGGGATGGTACTAGCACAGGGGTGGTATATAAAGGGATGGTACTAGCACAGGGGTGGTATATAAAGGATGGTACTAGCACAGGGGCGGTATATAAAGGGATGGTACTAGCACAGGGGTGGTATATAAAGGGATGGTACTAGCCCAGGGGTGGTATATAGAGGGATGGTACTAGCACAGGGGTGGTATATAAAGGGATGGTACTAGCACAGGGGTGGTATATAGAGGGATGGTACTAGCACAGGGGTGGTATATAAAGGATGGTACTAGCACAGGGGCGGTATATAAAGGGATGGTACTAGCACAGGGGTGGTATATAAAGGATGGTACTAGCACAGGGGCGGTATATAAAGGGATGGTACTAGCACAGGGGTGGTATATAAAGGATGGTACTAGCACAGGGGTGGTATATAGAGGGATGGTACTAGCACAGGGGCGGTATATAAAGGGATGGTACTAGCACAGGGATGGTATATAAAGGGATGGTACTAGCACAGGGGCGGTATATAAAGGGATGGTACTAGCACAGGAGTGGTATATAAAGGGATGGTACTAGCACAGGGGCGGTATATAAAGGGATGGTACTAGCACAGGGGCGGTATATAAAGGGATGGTACTAGCCCAGGGGTGGTATATAAAGGGATGGTACTAGCACAGGAGTGGTATATAAAGGGATGGTACTAGCACAGGGGTGGTATATAAAGGGATGGTACTAGCCCAGGGGTGGTATATAGAGGGATGGTACTAGCACAGGGGTGGTATATAGAGGGATGGTACTAGCACAGGGGCGGTATATAAAGGGATGGTACTAGCACAGGGGCGGTATATAAAGGGATGGTACTAGCACAGGGGCGGTATATAAAGGGATGGTACTAGCACAGGGATGGTATATAAAGGGATGGTACTAGCACAGGGGCGGTATATAAAGGGATGGTACTAGCCCAGGGGTGGTATATAGAGGGATGGTACTAGCCCAGGGGTGGTATATAGAGGGATGGTACTAGCACAGGGGTGGTATATAAAGGGATGGTACTAGCACAGGGGTGGTATATAGAGGGATGGTACTAGCACAGGGGTGGTATATAGAGGGATGGTACTAGCCTAAAGTCATTTTAAAAACCCGTAAAAGGGCCTTGTGCTATTGGCTGATATCAGTCCCTGTAGCAGTTGAACTCCATGGAACAGATTCATAAAACCTGGCCTATCAGAGCTCATGCTCAGCCGTTTGTTACTCTGAGAAGACGAATCGCGGCCGAACGCTCTGGGCAGGAGTGGAGTTGATTCTGCCTGTTGTTGGGCCAATGGAGTGAGGAATCCGGCCCAGTCCCTTGAACCGTGTTGTAGAAGTGACTGACCTCATCACAGCAACGCCTGCTGACAGATGCTCTGTGCTGGATGCGTGACCACAGCTCATCCCTCGCTCTTAGGAACCCGGAGAAGAGCCTTTTCCAGTTCTTTCCCAATGCCCAGGGGAAGATTTCGTATTTGGCTTCTTCGTTATCCTCTTCTACCGTGTTCGCCAGATATCTAAAACAACACGGAACAGGCAGAACCTTCATTCTTTCTGGTATCACAGGACTGTGAACACGCTTCACCTTCCATCAGTGCAAGTCAGCGGAGGCTAGACACGTGCTGTTCGATTTGTTCCGAAACCAAATTCGGACAAAATTTTCATTATTCGAAGATTCGGATGTATCCGAATTTCCAAATTGCAAAAATAACTAATGTAAACAAATCCAAAACAATAAAACAAAATTTCGTCCGAAATAACAACTTCGAATCAAATTAGAAAGCGAAATCAAATCGAAACATGTGGCTGATTTCCTTCAAAGACTGTGCGTGTGAGAGTTAGAATAGAGCCGTCTTCCAAAATTCAAATTTGGAAAAGAATAGAATAGAATTAAAAGAATAGACAAATATAGAAAATGAAGGAATAGAAAAGGAAGATATTTAGATAGAATAAAAAAGAAATAACATAGCTGCCTTTTAAAATTGGAATTTTGAAAAGAATAGAATAAAGCAGAATAGAATAGAAAATAAAATAAAAAGAATAAAAAAGAATAGAATAGAAAATTATAGAAAAAAGAGTATAGTAGAATAGAAAATAAAAGAATAAAATAAAACAGACAGAATATAGCTGTCTTCCTAAATTTGAATATCGAAAATAATAAAATACACTGCTCAAAAAAATTAAAGGAACACTTTTTAATCAGAGTATAGCATCAACTCCTGGGATATGGATCTGGCCAGGTAAATCGCAGAGGGGGTTGTTCATCAGTTTCAGCTGCTTTGGTGGTAATGAAATGAACAACAGATGCACTAGATGGGCAACAATGAGACCACCCCCAAAACAGGGATTGTTTTACAGGTGGAGGCCACTGACATTTTTTCCCTCCTCATCTTTTTTGACTGTTTTTCACTCGTTTTGCATTTGGCTCGGGTCAGTGTCACTACTGGTAGCATGAGGCCATACCTGGACCCTACAGAGGTTCACAGGCAGTCCAACTCCTCCAGGATGGCACATCAATACCTGCCATTGCCAGGAGGTTTGCTGTGTCTCCCAGCACAGTCTCAAGAGCATGGAGGAGATTCCAGGAGACAAGAGCATGGAGGAGATTCCAGGAGACAAGAGGATGGAGGAGATTCCAGGAGACAGGAAGTTCCTCTAGGAGGGCTGGACAGGGCCATAGAAGGTCCTTAACCCATCAGCAGGACCGGCATCTGCTCCTTTGTGGAAGGAGGAACAGGATGAGCCCTGCCAGAGCCCTACAAAATGACCTCCAGCAGGCCATTGAACCCCAGAATTGGCAGGTCCACCACTGGCCCCCTGTGCTTTTCACAGATGAGAGCAGGTTCCCCCTGAGCACATGTGACAGACGTGAAAGGGTCTGGAGAAGCCATGGAGAATGTTCTGCTGCCTGTAACATGGCTCAGCATGACTGTTGTGGTGGTGGGTCAGTGATGGTCTGGGGAGGCATCTCCATGGAGGGACACGCAGACCTCTACAGGCTAGACAATGGCACCATGACTTCCATTAAGTATGGAGATGAAATACTTGGACCCACTGTCAGATCCTATGCTGGTGCAGTGGGTCCTGGGTTCCTCCTGGTGCGGTGGGCCCTGGGTTCCTCCTGGTGCTGTGGGTCCTGGGTTCCTCCTGGTGCGGTGGGTTCTGGGTTCCTCCTGTTTCAGGGGGTCCTGGGTTCCTCCTGGTGCGGTGGCTCCTGGGTTCCTCCTGGTGCGGTGGCTCCTGGGTTCCTCCTGGTGCAGTGGGTCCTGGGTTCCTCCTGGTGCAGTGGGTCCTGGGTTCCTCCTGGTGCAGTGGGTCCTGGGTTCCTCCTGGTGCTGTGGGTCCTGGGTTCCTCCTGGTGCAGAGGATCCTGGGTTCCTCCTGGTGCAGGCAATGCCCGGCCTCATGTGGGGGGAGTATGCAGGCAGTTCCTGGAGGATGAAGGAATTGATACCATTGAATGGCCCCCACACTCACCTGACCTAAACCCAATAGCACTCCTCTGGGATGTCATGTTTCAGTCCATCCGACGCCACCAGGTTGCACCTCAGACTGTCCAGGAGCTCAGTGATGGTCCAGATCTGGGAGGAAATCCCCCAGGACACCATCCGTGGTCTCATTAGGACCCTCCCACCGACGTTGTCAGGCATACATACAAGCACGTGGGGGCCACACAGACGACTGAGGACCATTCTGAGTTGCTGCAATGACATTTCAGCACAATGGACTCGCCTGCTGCATCATTTCTTCACTTTGATTTTCGGGGTGTCTGTGAATTCAGTCCTCTGTAGGTCGATCATTTCCATCCAATGATGGGGCGTCCTTACATTCCTCACCCATCCCCCGTCCATGTCAGTATAGAGATCCAGCAGGGGACTCCTCCCCATTGAGGTCTGATGGGTTTTCAGAGTCTTCCTTTAATTTTTTTGAGCCGTGTAGTAGTAGTATGGGTAATAGAAGAAGTAGTAGAGGTAATAGTAGTAGTAGTAGGGGTAATGGTAGTAGTAGGGGTAACAATAGTAGATATAGTAGTAGGGGTAATAGTAGTAGTAGTAGGGGTAATAGTAGTAGTAGGGGTAATAGTAGTAGTAGTAGGGGTAACAATAGTAGATATAGTAGTAGGGGTAATGGTAGTAGTAGGGGTAATAGTAGTAGTAGTAGGGGTAACAATAGTAGATATAGTAGTAGGGGTAATGGTAGTAGTAGGGGTAATAGTAGTAGTAGTAGGGGTAATGGTAGTAGTAGGGGTAACAATAGTAGATATAGTGGTAGGGGTAATAGTAGTAGTAGTAGGGGTAATAGTAGTAGTAGGGGTAACAATAGTAGATATAGTAGTAGGGGTAATGGTAGTAGTAGTAGGGGTAATGGTAGTAGTAGGGGTAACAATAGTAGATATAGTGGTAGGGGTAATAGTAGTAGTAGTAGGGGTAATAGTAGTAGTAGGGGTAACAATAGTAGATATAGTAGTAGGGGTAATGGTAGTAGTAGGGGTAACAACAGTAGATATAGTAGTAGGGGTAATAGTAGTAGTAGTAGGGGTAATGGTAGTAGTAGGGGTAATAGTAGTAGTAGGGGTAATAGTAGTAGTAGGGGTAATGGTAGTAGTAGGGGTAATAGTAGTAGTAGGGGTAATGGTAGTAGTAGGGGTAACAATAGTAGATATAGTAGTAGGGGTAATAGTAGTAGTAGGGGTAATAGTAGTAGTAGGGGTAATGGTAGTAGTAGGGGTAATAGTAGTAGTAGGGGTAATGGTAGTAGTAGGGGTAATGGTAGTAGTAGGGGTAATAGTAGTAGTAGGGGTAATAGTAGTAGTAGGGGTAATAGTAGTAGTAGGGGTAACAATAGTAGATATAGTAGTAGGGGTAATAGTAGTAGTAGGGGTAATAGTAGTAGTAGGGGTAATAGTAGTAGTAGGGGTAATGGTAGTAGTAGGGGTAATAGTAGTAGTAGGGGTAATAGTAGTAGTAGGGGTAACAATAGTAGATATAGTAGTAGGGGTAATAGTAGTAGTAGGGGTAATAGTAGTAGTAGGGGTAATGGTAGTAGTAGGGGTAATAGTAGTAGTAGTAGGGGTAACAATAGTAGATATAGTAGTAGGGGTAATGGTAGTAGATTCTTTTTTTGAGCAGTGTAGAATAAAACATAATATAATTGAACAGAAAAGAATAGAATAGATTAGAATAAAACAGAAAATGTAACCATCTTCCGAAATTCGAACAGAATAGATCCAGCAATTCTTCAAAATGAATTTGGATCGATTTGATATATTAGATTAAATTTTGATTCGAATACTTCAAATCCACAGGAAAAATTTAAATCTGGTCAAAAACGAATAAAACAAAACAAATTTTGATACGAAATGCAATGAAACAAAATTAGTAACTTACATATTGATCTGCAACAACATTAAACACATTTTCTCGTTCTCGTCTAGATGAGGCCAATAACATAAAATCTCTGTAATTAATCTAAAGTAGAATTCCAACCTAAGCCCAACTAGTCCTAAAAGTTTCCCCTCCCCCTCCCCCCTCCTCCGCTGACCAACCTGACAGTAAGCGTATATGCGGCATCTTGGGGGGCGGGGCTTTACGCTGAGAGGCCACACACCAGAATGAAAACACAGCGTGCGCCCTGCCTGCTCCCGACACACTTACCGGTGGCTATTTGCGATTGGGAGCTTTCATGTGCCCGCTGTGACAGCCAATCACCACAGTCACATGATCATAAACCCCACCTCCCGACATTAGAAACCCCTTGAAAGGCCGGGAGGTGCCAGCGTGAAAGGGTTAAAAAAGATGTATATAATTATTTTCAGCCTGCTCTGGTCATGTGACGGGTGGCGTCACCCACAGGCTGGTCATATGATCTCCTGTGTTAGCCAGAGGTAGCTGCAGGGGAGAGGGGAGGATTCTCCGACAATGGCTGGCAAAGCCTGGAGTGGTGACGTCACCCACAGGCTGGTCATGTGATCCCCTGTGAAAGCCAGCGGTAGCTGCAGGGGAGAGGAGTCACAGATTGAGAAAAGTACTGCTGATAACTGGTAAGTGTGAAAGGGGACATCTACACTGCTAATAAGGGCACTGATTATTAGTGCAGCCCCTACAGTGTCCATCAGTACTGCCAATCAGTGTTGCCTATAAGTGCCCTTCAGTGTTGCCTATTAGTGCCCATCATTGCAGCCTCATCAGTGACCATCAGTGTTGCCTATCAGTGCTGCCTCATCAGTGCCCATCAGTGTTGCCTATCAGTGCTGCCTCATCAGTGCCCATCAATAGTGCCTATCAGTTCTGCCTCATCAGTAACCATCAATACTGCCTCATCAGTGCCCATCAATAGTGCCTATCAGTTCTGCCTCATCAGTGCCCATCAATACTGCCTCATCAGTGCCCATCAATAGTGCCTATCAGTGCTGCCTCATCAGTGCCCATCAATAGTGCCTATCAATACTGCCTCATCAGTGCCCATCAGTGTTGCCTATCAGTGCTGCCTCATCAGTGGCCATCAGTGTTGCCTATCAGTGCTGCCTCATCAGTGCCCATCAATAGTGCCTATCAGTTCTGCCTCATCAGTGCCCATCAATACTGCCTCATCAGTGCCCATCAATACTGCCTCATCAGTGCCCATCAATAGTGCCTATCAGTGCTGCCTCATCAGTGCCCATCAATACTGCCTCATCAGTGCCCATCAATACTGCCTCATCAGTGCCCATCAATAGTGCCTATCAGTTCTGCCTCATCAGTGCCCATCAATACTGCCTCATCAGTGCCCATCAACAGTGCCTATCAGTGCTGCCTCATCAGTGCCCATCAATACTGCCTCATCAGTGCCCATCAGTGTTGCCTATCAGTGCTGCCTCATCAGTGGCCATCAGTGTTGCCCATCAATAGTGCCTATCAGTTCTGCCTCATCAGTGCCCATCAATACTGCCTCATCAGTGCCCATCAATAGTGCCTATCAGTGCTGCCTTATCAGTGCCCATCAATACTGCCTTATCAGTGCCCATCAATAGTGCCTATCAGTTCTGCCTCATCAGTGCCCATCAATACTGCCTCATCAGTGCCCATCAATACTGCCTTATCAGTGCCCATCAATAGTGCCTATCAGTGCTGCCTCATCAGTGCCCATCAATAGTGCCCATCAGTGGCTCCTCATCAGCAACTGATGGGCACTATATCTGTTGCAAAATTTTATAATAGAAACTAAGAAAAACTTTTTTTGGTCAAAATTTTTGGTCTTTTTTTGTTTGTTTAGCAAAAAATAACCCCCCCCCCCTCACCCCCGTGGTGATTAACCACTTTCAATCCGCCATATAGCAGATTTACTGCTACAGGGCAGACATTCTATGCACAAACACATATGTAATTGTGATTTTGCACTTCCGCTGTAGGGGGTGCGAATGCTGCCGGAGAGCCTCTTCTTCTGTGATTGGACACAGCATAAGCCGAACAACAGGTGCCGACTATTGGATCAGCACCGGGGCACCCCTTGATCGCTGAGGAGACTGACAGAACACAGCTCTGTCTATATAAACAATGCAGAGCTGTGTTCTGTCAGCAGTAATCTGCTAGATTTTCTCTCCCTGCAAAGCAGGGAATAAAACCCAGCAGATTGTCTAGTAGAAAACATTACTGAGTACACAAAACACACAGCTAGGCACACAGTTAACCCATTGATTGCAGAAGAGACGGACAGAACACAGCTCTGTCTATGTAAGCAATGCAGAGCTATGTTTTGTCAGCAGTGATCTGCTAGATTTTCTTTCCCTGCAAAGCAGGGAATAAAACTCAGCAGATTGTCTAGTAATAACGCATTACTGTGTACACAAAACACATAGCTAGGCACACAGTTAACCCATTCATCCCCCTAGATGTTTAAGCCCTTGCCAGCCAGTATCATTAATACAGTGACAGTGTATATTTGCAGCACTGATCCCTGTATTAGTGTCACTGGTTCCCAAAAAGTGTCAGTTAGTGTCAGATTGTGCTCCGCAAAATCGCAGTCCCGCTATAAGTAGCTCATCGCGCCAGCACTAGTATATAAAAAAAAAAATCCAGTATATATCCCATAGTTTGTAGATGCTATAACTTTTTGCGCAAACAAATCAATATACACATACAGTTGTGTTGAAAATACTAGCAGTCAGACATCACTAACCGGATCAATCTCTGTTTTTGGTGGAAATGATATTTCTACATGGCAAATAATTTCCTAGCAGGTGTAGTAGAGTAATAGAAATCCAACAGACCCAACAGTCATGACATGCATGCTGCTGATTCTGTGTCATTGAATCACTCAATGAAAGGGGCGTGTTCAATATAATAGCCGTGTGGAGTTCTATTAGTGAGGTCATTCATTCTTTGATAAACAGGTGGCAATTATTGCCCTTATTTAAGGAAGGAAGGCAGCAAATGTTGGACATGCTGGTTACAGTGCATTTCTCTCTGAAATTCTGAGGAAAATGGGTCGTTCCAGACATTGTTCAGAAGAACAGCGTACCTTGATTAAAAAGTTGATTGGAGGGGAAAACATATAAAGAAGTGCAGAAAATGATCGGCTGCTCAGCTAAAATGATGGCAAATGCTTTAAAATGGCAACCAAAACCTGAAAGACGCGGAAGAAAGCGAAAAACTACCATTGGAATGGATAGAAGAATAGCCAAAATGGGGCGGACTCAGCCAACAATCAGCTCCAGGAAGATGAAAGAAGGTGTGACGTTCCCTGTGAGGACTCAGCCAACAATCAGCTCCAGGAAGATGAAAGAAGGTGTGACGTTCCCTGTGAGGACTGTTACAATTAGAAGACGTCGATGTGAAGCCAAGCTATCTGCAAGAAGTCCCCGCAAAGTCCCACTGTTGGAAAAAAGACGTGTGCTGAAGAGGTTACAATCTGCCAAAGAGCACATTGACTGGCCTAAAGAGAAATGACGCAACATTTTGTGGACTGATGAAAGTAAGATTGTTCTTTTTGGGTCTAGTGGGCGGAGACAGTTTGTCAGACGACCCCCAAACACTGAATTCAAGCCACAGTACACTGTGAAGACCGTGAAGCATGGTGGTGCAAGCATCATGATATGGGGATGTTTCTCATACTACGGTGTTGGGCCTATTTATCGCATACCAGGGAACATGGATCAGTTTGAATACATCAGAATACTTGAAGAGGTCATGCTGCCTTATGCTGAAGAGGAAATGCCCTTGAAATGGGTGTTCCAACAAGACAACGACCCCAAACACACCAGTAAACCTGCAACATCTTGGTTCCAGACCAACAAGATGGACGCTATGGAGTGGCCAGCCCAATCCCCGGATCTTCATCCAATAGAAAACTTGTGGGGTGACATCAAAAATGCCGTTTCTGAGGCAAAACCAAGAAATAGAGAAGAACTGTGGAATGTGGTCCAATCATCCTGGGCTGGAATACCTGATCACAGGGGCCAGAAGTTGGGGGACTCCATGCAACACAGATGTACAGCAGTTCTCAGAAACAGTGCGACTACAACCAAATATTCATGAAGTCATTCAAAGGAAAGCAAAATCTTCAAACATTTCTCAGTTTATATAGTGAATGTTGGAGTTTGTAAAGAAGAATACAAACACGGCCATTTTTTTGAACCGTCTAATATTCACTTTTCTTCAGTTTTATTTAGAGGAACAACACAAATTTGATGTATTTTTCTTCATGTTGTGATTTGGAATAGAATGTGTCGTGTTCCCAATGCATTTGTGTGGATGGAAATAAAAGGATTAGAAGGATTTGCAGCTTTACTCACTTTTTTCAACACACGGATATTATTGTGAACACAACTGTATTGGGATTTTTTTTTTTCAAAAATATGTAGCATAATACATTTTGACCTAAATTTATAAAGAAATTAGATTTTTCCATCTTTTTTCGTTTATAGCGCAAAAAATGAAGAACCCCGGTGGTGATTAAATACCACTAAAAGAAAGCTCTATGTGTGTGAAAAAAATTATAAAAATGTCATACGGGTGCAGTGTTGCATGACCGCACAATTGTCATTCAAAGTGCTACAACGGTAAAAGCTGAAAATTGGCCTGGGCAGGAAGGGGGTAGAAGTGTCCGGTGGGCAGGAAGGGGGTAGAAGTGCCCGGTAGGCAGGAAGGGGATAAAAGTGCCCTGTAGGCAGGAAGGGGGTAGAAGCGCCCGGTGGGCAGGAAGGGGGTAGAAGTGCCCGGTAGGCAGGAAGGGGGTAGAAGTGTCCGGTAAGCAGGAAGGGAGTAGAAGTGCCCGGTAGGCAGGAAGGGGGTAGAAGTGCCCTGTAGGCAGGAAGGGGGTAGAAGTGCCCGGTAGGCAGGAAGGGGGTAGAAGTGCCGATAGGCAGGAAGGGGGTAGAAGTGCCGTATAGGCAGGAAGGGGGTAGAAGTGCCGTATAGGCAGGAAGGGGGTAGAAGTGCCCTGTAGGCAGGAAGGGGGTAGAAGTGTCCGGTAGGCAGGAAGGGGGTAGAGGTGCCCAGTAGGCAGGAAGGGGGTAGAAGTGCCCGGTAAGCAGGAAGGGAGTAGAAGTGCCCGGTAGGCAGGAAGGGGGTAAAAGTGCCCGGTAGGCAGGAAGGGGGTAAAAGTGCCCGGTAGGCAGGAAGGGGGTAGAAGTGCCCTGTAGGGAAGGGGGTAGAAGTGCCCTGTAGGCAGGAAGGGGGTAGAAGTGCCCGGTAGGCAGGAAGGGGGTAGAAGTGCCCGGTAGGCAGGAAGGGGGTAGAAGTGCCCTGTAGGGAAGGGGGTAGAAGTGCCCTGTAGGCAGGAAGGGAGTAGAAGTGCCCGGTAGGCAGGAAGGGGGTAGAAGTGTCCTGTAGGCAGGAAGGGGGTAGAAGTGTCCTGTAGGCAGGAAGGGGGTAGAAGTGTCCTGTAGGCAGGAAGGGGGTAGAAGTGTCCTGTAGGCAGGAAGGGGGTAGAAGTGCCCTGTAGGCAGGAAGGGGGTAGAAGTGCCCGGTAGGCAGGAAGGGGGTAGAAGTGTCCTGTAGGCAGGAAGGGGGTAGAAGTGCCCTGTAGGCAGGAAGGGAGTAGAAGTGTCCTGTAGGCAGGAAGGGGGTAGAAGTGTCCGGTAGGCAGGAAGGGGGTAGAAGTGCCCGGTAGGCAGGAAGGGGGTAGAAGTGCCCGGTAGGCAGGAAGGGAGTAGAAGTGCCCTGTAGGCAGGAAGGGGGTAGAAGTGTCCTGTAGGCAGGAAGGGGGTAGAAGTGCCCTGTAGGCAGGAAGGGAGTAGAAGTGTCCTGTAGGCAGGAAGGGGGTAGAAGTGCCCGGTAGGCAGGAAGGGAGTAGAAGTGCCCGGTAGGCAGGAAGGGGGTAGAAGTGCCCGGTAGGCAGGAAGGGGGTAGAAGTGCCCTGTAGGCAGGAAGGGAGTAGAAGTGCCCGGTAGGCAGGAAGGGGGTAGAAGTGCCCTGTAGGCAGGAAGGGGGTAGAAGTGCCCTGTAGGCGATGGAGTTAACCACTTCCTGCCTGCAGGACGTCACATGACAAGCCTACAATTTCCCCCAATACTCTTGTATTTTAGGACACTCCCACATGTGATACATTGTGCCTCTACCTCCACATCCACATAAAGGTGAATTATCTCCACTCAATCCATGTGCCACTCGCTGTGATACACCATCTTGCCAAACACTTATAATTCATTTCTACCTCCTGCATATTTATATTTCTGTGGTTTATTCTGTACATTTTCCTGTTTTTCCGCATCTATTGTAACTCCTATTTCTCTTTCCCATTTTTCTATACATGGAGGACTTATATGTGCATTTATTTCAGTGAGAATGTGATATATTTTAGAGGTTCCGTGTTTCCCATCTCCCCGTGTACCTAATAAGTGCTCAAAAGGATTCCAATCCCCTCCTATTCTTAAAGGCTTTGGAAGATTTCCTATAAAGTGTTTCAATTGAAAATAACGCCACTCATCCATTCTCGTAAAAACGTCTTTTTTTTCCAGTTCCTTAAGTGATCCTATTTCCTCCCCCGCCATTATATCCCTTAATTGTGCACCTTCCTTCTCAATCCACTTCCCTGTGATACCTTCTTTACCCGGGGGGGGGGGGGGGGGGGGAACTCTGTGGACTTTAAGGGCATTAACAGTTTTGTGTTCCCAACAGAATTATGTTCCCATCCCATCTGTTTGTGTAAAACATCCCAAACTCTTAAAACATTAAATTTGAACAAACTTGTACTGTCTGCTAATCCTCTGTATTGTGGAGGTAACCATACAATTCCACTTACCGTATTTTCCGGCGTATAAGACGACCCCTCTTCCAATGCACACCAGTGGGAGGAATAGTGCCCCATCATTGGTGTCAGTGGGAGGAATAGTGCCCCATCATTGGTGTCAGTGGGAGGAATAGTGCTCATCATTGGTGTCAGTGGGAGGAATAGTGCCCCATCATTGGTATCAGTGGGAGGAACAGTGCCCCATCATTGGTGTCAGTGGGAGGAATAGTGCCCTATCATTGGTGTCAGTGGGAGGAATAGTGCCCCATCATTGGTGTCAGTGGGAGGAATAGTGCCCCATCATTGGTATCAGTGGGAGGAATAGTGCCCCATCATTGGTGTCAGTGGGAGGAATAGTGCCCCATCATTGGTGTCAGTGGGAGGAATAGTGCCCCATCATTGGTGTCAGTGGGAAGAATAGTGCCCATCATAGGTGTCAGTGGGAGGAATAGTGCCCCATCATTAGTGTCAGTGGGAGGAATAGTGCCCCATCATTGGTATCAGTGGGAGGAATAGTGCCCCATCATTGGTGTCAGTGGGAGGAATAGTGCCCCATCATTGGTGTCAGTGGGAGGAATAGTGCTCCATCATTGGTGTTAGTGGGAGGAAAAGTGCCCCATCATTGGTGTTAGTGGGAGGAAAAGTGCCCCATCATTGGTGTCAGTGGGAGGAATAGTGCCCCATCATTGGTGTCAGTGGGAGGAATAGTGCCCCATCATTGGTGTTAGTGGGAGGAAAAGTGCCCCATCATTGGTGTCAGTGGGAGGAATAGTGCCCCATCATTGGTGTCAGTGGGAGGAATAGTGCCCCATCATTGGTGTCAGTGGGAGGAATAGTGTCACATCATTGGTGTCAGTGGGAGGAATAGTGCCCCATCATTGGTGTCAGTGGGAGGAATAGTGCCCCATCATTGGTGTCAGTGGGAGGAATAGTGCCCCATCATTGGTGTCAGAGCGACGAATCGTGCCCCATCATTGGTGTCAGTGGGAGGAATAGTGCCCCATCATTAGTATCAGTGAGGGGAATAGTGCCCCATCTTTGGTGTCAGTGGGAGGAATCGTGCCCCATCATTAGTATCAGTGAGGGGAATAGTGCCCCATCTTTGGTGTCAGTGGGAGGAATAGTGCCCCATCATTGGTGTCAGTGGGAGGAATAGTGTCCCATCATTGGTGTTAGTGGGAGGAAAAGTGCCCCATCATTGGTGTCAGTGGGAGGAATAGTGCCCCATCATTGGTGTCAGTGGGAGGAATAGTGTCCCATCATTGGTGTTAGTGGGAGGAAAAGTGCCCCATCATTGGTGTCAGTGGGAGGAATAGTGCCCCATCATTGGTGTCAGTGGGAGGAATAGTGCCCCATCATTGGTGTCAGTGGGAGGAGTAGTGCCCCATCATTGGTATCAGTGGCAGGAATAGTGCCCCATCAATAGTATCAGTGGGAGGAATAGTACCCCATCATTGGTGTCAGTGGGAGGAATAGGGCCCCATCATTGGTGTCAGTGGGAGGAATAGTGCCCCATCATTGGTGTCAGTGGGAGGAATAGTGCCCCATCATTGGTGTCAGTGGGAGGAATAGTGTCCCATCATTGGTGTCAGTGGGAGGAATAGTGCCCCATCATTGGTGTCAGTGGGAGGAATAGTGCCTCATCATTGGTGTCAGAGCGACGAATCGTGCCCCATCATTGGTGTCAGTGGGAGGAATAGTGCCCCATCATTGGTGTCAGTGGGGGAATAGTGCCCCATCATTGGTGTCAGTGGGAGGAATAGTGTCCCATCATTGGTGTCAGTGGGAGGAATAGTGCCCCATCATTGGTGTCAGTGGGAGGAATAGTGTCCCATCATTGGTATCAGTGGGAGGAATAGTGCCCCATCATTGGTGTCAGTGGCAGGAATAGTGTCCCATCATTGGTGTCAGTGGGAGGAATAGTGCCCCATCTTTGTTGTCAGTGGGAGGAATAGTGCCCCATCATTGGTGTCAGTGGCAGGAATAGTGTCCCATCATTGGTGTCAGTGGGAGGAATAGTGCCCCATCTTTGTTGTCAGTGGGAGGAATAGTGCCCCATCATTGGTGTCAGTGGGAGGAATAGTGCCCCATCATTGGTGTCAGTGGGAGGAATAGTGCCCCATCATTGGTGTCAGTGGGAGGAATAGTGCCCCATCATTGGTGTCAGTGGGAGGAATAGTGCCCCATCCTTGGTGTCAGTGGGAGGAATAGTGCCCCATCATTGGTATCAGTGGGAGGAATAGTGCCCCATCATTGGTGTCAGTGGGAAGAATAGTGCCCCATCATTGGTGTCAGTGGGAGGAATAGTGCCCCATCCTTGGTGTCAGTGGGAGGAATACTGCCCCATCATTGGTGTCAGTGGGAGAAATAGTGCCCCATCATTGGTGTCAGTGGGAGGAATACTGCCCCATCCTTGGTATCAGTGGGAGGAATAGTGCCCCATCATTGGTGTCAGTGGGAGGAATAGTGCCCCATCATTGGTGTCAGTGGGAGGAATAGTGCCCCATCATTGGTGTTAGTGGGAGGAATAGTGTCCTATCATTGGTGTCAGTGGGAGGAATAGTGCCCCATCATTGGTGTCAGTGGGAGGAATAGTATCCCATCATTGGTGTCAGTGGGGGGTGGAGGAATAGTGCCCCATCATTGGCGTCAGTGGGGGGGGGAGGAATAGTGCCCCATCATTGGTGTCAGTGGGGGGGGGAGGAATAGTGCCCCATCGTTGGTGTCAGCGGGGGGGAGGAAAAGTGCCCCATCGTTGGTGTCAGTGGGAGGAATAATGCCCCATCATTGGTATCAGTGACACCAATGATGGGGCACTATTCCTCCCACTGACACCAATTACACTTGCTGACCCCTGCATATGTGGTTGCAGTAGCACCTCTGTATGGCACACTTACCGGCCGCTCCTTCACTCGATTTTCGCGGGGCCGCTCGGCTCCGCGTCCTCGCCGGTGATTGGCCGCCTGTGTGCCTGGCGGCCAATCACCGGTGAGGAGGCGGAGCCGAGCAGCCGCGCGAACATCCAGTAGCCGAACCGAATGAAGGAGCAGCCCCTGCCCGCCCCTGTACTTAGTGTCCCTATACCGGCGTATAAGACGACCCCCGACTTTTGAGAAGATTTTCAAGGGGTAAAAAGTCGTCTTATACGCCGGAAAATACGGTAATTTAGTATTACTTAGTATATTTTCTATTTTGACCCAGCTTTTCCCCTCTGCATTATATGTCCAGTCAAACATTCTCGCCATTATTACCGCGTTATAATATCTTTTTAAATCTGGGACTCCCAATCCTCCTTTCTCTTTATTTCTACATAGAATTTCCTGGCTTATTCTCGTTTTTTTATTCCTCCAGATAAATCTTACGATTTTTTTCAATTGATCTAAACTATACTTCTGGTAGTTTAATTGGCATCATTTGAAATTTACATAATATTTTTAGAACAATCATCCATGGCGGGGTTCCCCCTCCTAATTTCCTTAGTTCATCCCTGATCTCGTTTAACAATGGGATATAATTCAATTTATACAAGTTCTTGGAGGATACAGTTCATTTTATTCCTAGATATTTCAATTCTTTTTCTCTCCAAACAAAGGGAAATTCCTCCTGTAACCTATTTTTCTCTCTATTTGGAAGATTTATGTTTAAAATGTCTGTTTTTGTTGGGTTAATTTTTAAATTTGACATCTCCCCATATTCTTTCAGTGATTTCACTAAATTTGGCAATGTTATTGTTATGATCCGCCAGGTGGTGTCTCAGGCTGCCAACTGACAGACCTACTCAGAGCGCGGGGTCTAAGCCCGGGCTGTGCTTTCACCAGAGCCCCTGATGGTGGGGATGGACTTGAAACAGTCCCGGGCCAGGTCACGACCTCCGAGCAGGCCCACCAGTGGCTGAGGAGACCTTTGGGGACAGGTACCGGGAGAGCCAGATATGAAGAGGATGGCGGCCCCAGCAGGGTAGTAACGGATCGTGGGCCCGTAAGGGTAAGCGGGGTACAGAATCAGTAGGCGAAGAGTAGTCGGGTCACACGCAGGGTCAGCAGGGAAGTCAATCCGTAGAACGGTCAGGGCAATCCGGGTCAAACGCAGGAGCAGGCAGAGTAGTCAGGACAATCCGGGTCAAACGCAGGAGCAGGCAGAGTAGTCAGGACAATCCGGGTCAATCACAGGGGCAGGCAGCGTAGGCAGGGTCAATCAGGGTCACTAGATAGGTGCAGGAACTCGGGATCACAGGAAGGCCTTGCGGCAATCTGTGACAGTGCAGGGCATCTTTAAATAGTGCGCCCTGCACTGTCATTGGCCGGCTAGGACGCGCCCCCGGCTGTCATTGGGCGCCCCCGGCACCTACTGCGCATGCGCGGCGTCCTGTCAGCCGCGGCTCGCCGGGACCTAGTGCCTGTGTCCCGGCGCGATCTGCCGCCAATGCGCATGCGCGGGGGACAGAGCCACGATCGAGGAGCACAGAGCCACGATCCCTGACAGTTATCCTTGCATTTCCCACATAGAACAGCATGTCATCTGCATAAGCTGCCACCTTATGCTCCGTATCTCCTATCCAAATTCCTTTTATATCTATATTATTCCTTATTGTAGCCAAAAGAGATTCCCATGATAAAACATATAGCAATGGAGACAAAGGGCATCCCTGTCTAGTTCCGTTCTGCATCCCAAAATACTCTGACAATTCCCCATTAACCATGATTGCTGCAGAGTGTTTACTATATAATTTCCTTATCCACTATCTCATTTTAGGTCCCATCCCCAATACTTCCAATGTATCCAACATACTGTATAACCCCAATCTACTCTATCAAATGCCTTTTCAGCATCAATAGAGAGTACCACCGCAGTGATTTTATCTTTCCTACTTTTTTGTATGAGAAACAGAGATCTCCGTTATCTCTACCCTCTCTCCCTGGGACAAAGCCTACTTGGTCTATGTGTATCCATTCCGATATTAGGTCTTTCAACCTGTCTGCCAGAACTTTGCGTGCACAATTTTAAAGCGTGACATGTTAGGTATCTATTTACTCGGCGTAACATTATATTTTAACAAAAAATGAGGTATGATATAGTGTATGTGTGCAATAAGATTAATTTAAAGCGGAGCTCCACCCAAAAGGGGAAGTTCCGCTTTAAGCCTTTCCCATTAAGTATTGGCACCTCTGGGGAGTGGGGGGGGGGTACCCAAATGTGATAGGCACCCACTCCCGCTTCCGGAAGTTGTCCCCCCCCCCCCCTGTAGTCTTCTGAGACAGGTCCCAGAAGACTACGGGGCCATTCACAAAGCGCAGCGCTTTTGCACATGCGCAGTGGGCACCCGGCTGTGAAGCCGCAAGCTGTCACAGCCAGGTGCACACACTGAAGATGCTGGCGCCAGTGAGAGAAGACGGCCAGTGAAACCAGCCGTGGTGAGGACTCATGGGACAGGTGAGTGGCTGTATTTTAAAAGTCAGTAGCTATCGTTTTTGTAGCTGTTGACTTTTATTTATATATATATATATATTTTTTTTAGGTGAAACTCCGCCGTAAGTGAATTTTTTCCCCAAAATACTGCATCTGAAAAAAACACTGCAAAAATACCATATGACATAAAAAATTGCAACACCCACCATTTTATTCTCTGGAGCTTCTGCTAAAAAAAAAAAAAAAAAATTATATATATATATATATATATATATATATATATATACAGTGGGGATGGAAAGTTTGGGCACCCCAGCTAAAAATTTGTATTATTGTGCATAAAGAAGCCAAGGAAAGATGGAAAAATCTCCAAAAGGCATCAAATTACAGATTAGACATTCTTAAAATATGTCAACAAAAGTTAGATTTTATTTCCATCATTTACACTTTCAAAATAACAGAAAACAAAAACAAGGCGTCTGCAAAAGTTTGGGCACCCTGCAGAGGTAATATCTTGTACTGCCCCCTTTGCCAAGCTGAGACCTGCCAGTGTCATGGATTGTTCTCAATCATCGTCTGGGAAGACCAGGTGATGTCAATCTCAAAGGTTTTAAATGCCCCGACTCATCTGACCTTGCCCCAACAATCAGCACCATGGGTTCTTCTAAGCAGTTGTCTAGAAAACTGAAACTGAAAATAGTTGACGCTCACAAAGCTGGAGAAGGCTATAGGAAGATAGCAAAGCGTTTTCAGATGTCAATATCCTCTGTTCGGAATGTGATTAAGTCATGGCAGTCATCAGGAACAGTGGAAGTTAAAGCAAGATCTGGAAGACCAAGAAAAATATCAGACAGAACAGCTCGCAGGATTGTGAGAAAAACAATTCAAAACCCACGTTTGACTGCACGATCCCTCCAGAAAGATCTGGCAGACACTGGAGTTGTGGTACACTATTCCACTATAAAGAGATACTTGTACAAATATGGTCTTCATGGAAGAGTCATCAGAAGAAAACCTCTTCTACGTCCTCACCACAAAAATCATCGTTTGAACTTTGCAAATGAACATATAGACAAGCCTGATGCATTTTGGAGACAAGTTCTGTGGACTGATGAGGTTAAAATTGAACTTTTTGGCCGGAATGAGCAAAGGTACGTTTGGAGAAGAAGGGGCACAGAATTTAATGAAAAGAACCTCTGTCCAACTGTGAAGCATGGGGTTGGATCAATCATGCTTTGGGGTTGTGTTGCAGCCAGTGGCACAGGGAACATCTCACGAGTAGAAGGAAAAATGGATTCAATAAAATTTCAGCAAATTTTGGATGGTAACTTGATGCCATCTGTGAAAAAGCTGAAGTTAAAGAGAGGATGGCTTCTACAAATGGATAATGATCCTAAACACACCTCGAAATCCACGGGGGATTACATCAAGAGGCGTAAACTGAAGGTTTTGCCATGGCCTTCACAATCTCCTGACCTCAACATCATTGAAAATCTATGGATAGACCTTAAAAGAGCCGTGCGTGACAGACAGCCCAGAAATCTCAAAGAACTGGAAGACTTTTGTAAGGAAGAATGGGCAAAGATACCTCAAACAAGAATTGGAAGACTCTTGGCTGGCTACAAAAAGCGTTTACAAGCTGTGATACTTGCCAAAGGGGGCAGTACAAGATATTAACTCTGCAGGGGGCCCAAACTTTTGCAGACGCCATTTTTTTGTTTTCTGTTATTTTGAAAGTGTAAATGATGGAAATAAAATCTAACTTTTGTTGACATATTATAAGAATGTCTAATCTGTAATTTGATGCCTTTTGGAGATTTTTCCATCTTTCCTTGGCTTCTTTATGCACATTAATACAAATTTTTAGCTGGGGTGCCCAAACTTTCCATCCCCACTGTATATATATATATATATATATATATATATATATATATATATATATATATATGATGTTTTGGTGGGTTCTAAGTCATTTTCTATTAAAAAAAAAATACTGATTCTGACATTTTAGTAGAGAAATGTCAGAATTGGCCGGTGGAGAACTGATTAAGCTGCCTGCCTGCAAACATGTGAGGTATTTAATTAGAGGGAGATAACAAGAAAACCTGAACCTGCACAAACCGGCTTCTTTATCAGCGGAGGTTGGATCAGATTGTAAAGTTGAAAACCAGCATTGAACACGTATAAAAAATATCCAATAGCACGGACCGACATCTGTTGGACCCATGACATGCATGACCCTACGTCTGCTACCGAGGTCGATCTTTCACAGGTTCCCAAGGTGTTCCCCCATACCCTTCCTGTCTTTTACCCCTCTGTTATCTGTTCTTGTAAGTCCTCACGCACACGGGATGTTTTTACAGCGGCTGTTTTTGGCTTTTGACGTTTTTTTTCTACAGCCAGCTACAGCATGTTATCCTAGGTGTCCATACACACATAGACTGGAATCAACGTTTTCAGGCAGGGACGTTTTTTTGGCTGTAAAGAAACCCCAGGACTAGTGGGCTTTTTAGCTGTATAAATGCTCCGAAGCTGAAAAACGTGGTAAACCACTGCAAACCGGCGTTTTTGGACTTTTTTTGACCCCCCAAAAAAATGTTTTTGGGTGAAAAAATGCTAAAAACTGCAAATGCGGAAAACGCCACTGATCACGGCAAAATACCGCTAAACGCTAAAAAAAAAGCTGAAAAACTCACATTTTTAACGTAACTTTACACAGCTTATGCAAGTGTACAATCCAAACACACGCGTTCCTGCGTTAAAAATGGTCCAAAAGTTTTAATAAACGATCACATAGTTAGAAGCAAAGCAACGTTTCGGAGTCTCGCAGCACCCCTTCATCAGGCATGTGACTTCAAAGTCTCGCAGGACCCCTTCATCAGGCGTGTGACGTCACAGTCTCGCAGGACCCCTTCATCAGGCGTGTGACGTCACAGTCTCGCAGGACCCCTTCATCAGGCGTGTGACGTCAGTCTCGCAGGACACCTTTATCGGGCATGTGACTTCACAGTCTCGCAGGACCCCTTCATCAGGCATGTGACTTCAAAGTCTCGCAGGACCCCTTCATCAGGCGTGTGACGTCACAGTCTCGCAGGACCCCTTCATCAGGCGTGTGACGTCAGTCTCGCAGGACACCTTTATCGGGCATGTGACTTCACAGTCTCGCAGGACCCCTTCATCAGGCATGTGACTTCAAAGTCTCGCAGGACCCCTTCATCAGGCGTGACGTCACAGTCTCGCAGGACCCCTTCATCAGGCGTGTGACGTCAGTCTCGCAGGACACCTTTATCGGGTATGTGACTTCACAGTCTTGCACGACCCCTTCATCAGGCATGTGACTTCAAAGTCTCGCAGGACCCCTTCATCAGGCGTGTGACGTCACAGTCTCGCAGGACCCCTTCATCAGGCGTGTGACTTCACAGTCTCGCAGGACCCCTTCATCGGGCATGTGACTTCACAGTCTCGCAGGACCCCTTCATCAGGCATGTGACTTCAAAGTCTCGCAGGACCCCTTCATCGGCGTGTGACGTCACAGTCTCGCAGGACCCCTTCATCAGGCATGTGAAGTCACAGTCTCGCAGGACCCCTTCATCAGGCATGTGACGTCACAGTCTCGGAGGACCCCTTCATCAGGCGTGTGACGTCACAGTCTCGCAGGACCAATTCATCAGGCATGTGACATCACAGTCTCGCAGGACCCCTTCATCGGGCATGTGACGTCGCAGTCTCCCAGGACCCCTTCATGTGACATCAAATGCCTGATGAAGGGGTCCTGTGAGACTCCGAAACATTGCCTTGCTGTAACTATGTTGTGACGGGAGTCACTTTGGGTGGGGGCCCATGGAACTCAGCTCCCCATATCCCTCTTATGTGTAAGTCACCCTGTGCCTGTTAGGGGTACAGGGCGATCTGTCCTAATATTGGGGTGGGGGTTGTTGATTGTTGAATGCCATGTGGTTGCATCCCATTGTTCTATTGTGTGTCTTACTTGGGAGCAAACTATTGTGGGAAGTATGTGTTTGTGTATTAGCTTAGCGTGGGGGGTGTCTCCAGCAGCCCTCCCTCCTGATGGGACTGTCTGCTGGTGTGTCTCTTGTTACTAAGTGTAGATTGCCCCGCCCTGTGTCATTATGCAGGGGGGGGGAGGGGGTTGTTCCCCTGAGTGTATATATCTTGTCTCTGTGTTAAAATAAAGTAGTCTACCTCCTGGTTTACTTCAAGACTGGTGCCGTCTATTCTTGTATGGTCAGCGGTGGTGTCTGTGGTCGGTGATCGGACGGGGAAGCGGTATTCTAAGGGAAGTACCCAAGTGCAGTCTGGGGTCGGTTCCGTCACATATGTGATCGTTCATTAAAACTTTTGGACCCGTACTGGTGATCCTCGGTGTGCTGGTGACATTCTCGTTCACACAGCCAATGTTACCAGCGTGATCGTCCCGTGTGCGTGAGGACCTACCTGCTGAAGACCTTCTGGAAGATACAACACTGCTCAATCAACTCCCTATAGCCATCTCTTAGCTGATTTGCTATGATGTCATCTTTATATAATGAGCCGCGCTCACATTTCCAGTTTATGTCAAATTTGATATTTTAATAACTTAATTACATTGCCTTTATTGTAAAAAAAAAAAAAAAAAAATCAATCATTGAACAAACCCCTCCCCCCCGCCCACATCTATGACATGAATGTAACCGGTACTTACAAAGCTATAAAGAAATTATCTCTAGTATACTCATCTATACTGAATCCGGCTCTCTTAAAATAAACAAATGTCATTGCCAAGAGGTACTGCACACAAATAGAGAAAACACGCAGCCGTTAGTATATCATCTGAAAAATAAAAATACATGAAAGACACTTCAACAGCTCTCTGTCCTTTTCTCTGGCAAACGCTTCCATCACAACCGCCAATTTATAATGACAGTCATTTGCGCCTCCTAATCTAGTCATAGTGCTGCTATAGAGGATAGCGAAGGATACATAGTACAGTATATAGATATGACACAATGTAGACTGGAACCAAACCGCCATCGTGTGTGCGCATCCATTTACCCCATCCCCCCACCCCCATAGGGCAACATAGCGGCTGAATGGTTAGCACTTCCGCCTGGCAGTACTCGGGTCATTGGTTCAAATCCCAACCACGGCACCACCTGCCTGGAGTTTGCATGCTCTCCCTGTGCCTGCGTGGGTTTCCTCCAGGTACCCCGGGTTCCTCACACACTGGGAGGTTAATTGTCTCCTGTCTAAATTGGCCCTAGTATGTGTATGTATGAATGTGAGTTAGGGACCTTAGATTGTACGCCCCTCGGGGGCGGGGACTGACGTGAGTATACAATATATATGTAAAGTGCTAAATAACTTGACGGCGCTATGGAAGTACCTGTAATAAATAAAAATAAATAAATCCCACACAGCCCTTCAATAGGGTCTCTATGCCTGGGGGGGGGGAGTGGGAGGGATCAGGTGACCGCTGTGATTTGCTGTCATGTGATCAGGAGCCGGTCCTGTTGACTCCCGTCATTAGCAAACACTGTGAGCTGTCTCGGTTTCTGTGCTGAAAGTGCGGAGAAAAAAGCCCAGTGAGTTGTGTCAAGGTGTTGTCAGACATATTGTAATAGGGCTTTTTTTTGTGGCATTGGCGCAGTAAAGGCTTCTTTCTGGCAACTAGGCCATGCAGCTAATTTTTGTTCAAGTATCGTCGTATTGTGCTCCTTGAAACAACCGCACCGTCTTTTTTCCAGAGCAGCCTGTATTTCTCCTGAGGTTACCTGTGGGGTTATATATATATATATATTGCCCTGATGACGTTACCTGTGACGAAACGCGTAGGGAGGAGCCACGTAGACACGCTACTGCGTATGCACGAATGGCCGGCGGCCATTTTTGAAACTGGCAAGTTTGGATTGTTTTGCCAATCAATGCCTATGATGTTTGCTCACATGTTAGTGCAACCGTACTTTAAATAAATGCTGTGATTATGGTTTTACACTATGTGGAGCGCTCTTTCTTTGCATGTTTCCCCACTAGGAGTCCAAGCCTCATCCTGAGTGGTTTAGCACACTAATTAAAGTCCGTTGTGTGGAAGATCTTTATCTGCTCTTTTGGGGATCTGGAGGAGGATTCGAGCAACCGGCTTTCTGGGTTGTTTAACAAAGCGCAATTGACCACTCTTAACGGGGGGGGGGGGTCACACCTTTCTGTTAAGCCTTCTGTATGAGTGGTTGGTGACACGGAAACTGTCCTTGGATTTCTTTTGTTTCCTCACAAGCCTCTGGGGACCTTTTCTTTAATTTTGGACGGACTGTTTTTTGACACATTTTTCACTGTTTTCCTATGATTATTTGTCACTTTAAGTGCTGCACTTTTATGTATTTATTGTTTGCTGCCTAATATCAGGGTTTTCGTGTTCAACTGCTATATGTTATACACTTTAATTTTTACTGATCATTTATTTTCATTAGTGCAGGTATATATATATCTGTATATTTTTTTATTTATATATACCGTTTCCCCGAAAATAAGACTTACCCCAAAAATAAGACCTAGTACTATTTTTGGGAATTGCTGAAGTATAAGACCTACCGTATTTTCCGGCGTGTAAGACGACCCCCTACTTTTCCTGTTAAAATGTACTGTTTGGGCTATACTCGCCGTATAAGACTACCCCTCTTCCAATGCACACCAGTGGGAAGAATAGTGTCCCATCATTGGTGTCAGTGGGAGGAATAGTGTCCCATCATTGGTATCAGTGGGAGGAATAGTGTCCCATCATTGGTATCAGTGGGAGGAATAGTGCCCCATCATTGGTGTCAGTGGGAGGAATAGTGCCCCATCATTGGTGTCAGTGGGAGGAATAGTGCCCCATCATTGGTGTCAGTGGGAGGAATAGTGCCCCATCATTGGAGTCAGTGGGAGGAATAGTGCCCCATCATTGGTATCAGTGGGAGGAATAGTGTCCCATCATTGGTGTCAGTGGGAGGAATAGTGCCCCATTATTGGTGTCAGTGGGAGGAATAGTGCCCCATTATTGGTGTCAGTGGGAGGAATAGTGCCCCATCATTGGTGTCAGTGGGAGGAATAGTGCTCCATCATTGGTATCAGTGGGAGGAATAGTGCCCCATCATTGGTATCAGTGGGATGAATAGTGTCACATCATTGGTGTCAGTGGGAGGAATAGTGCCCCATCATTGGTATCAGTGGGAGGAATAGTGCCCCATCATTGGTGTCAGTGGGAGGAATAGTGCCCCATCATTGGTGTCAGTGGGAGGAATAGTGCCCCATCATTGGTGTCAGTGGGAGGAATAGTGCCCCATCATTGCTGTCAGTGGGAGGAATAGTGCCCCATCATTGGTATCAGTGGGGGGAATCGTGTTCCAACATTGGTGTCAGTGGGAGAAATAGTATCCCATCATTGGTGTCAGTGGGTGGAATAGTGCCCCATCATTGGTGTCAGTGGGAGGAATAGTGTTCCATCGTTGGTGTCAGAGGGGGGGAGGAAAAGTGCCCCATCGTTGGTGTCAGAGGGGGGGAGGAAAAGTGCCCCATCGTTGGTGTCAGAGGGGGAGAGGAAAAGTGCCCCATCGTTGGTGTCAGAGGGGGGGAGGAAAAGTGCCCCATCGTTGGTGTCAGTGGGGGGGGAGGAATAGTGCCCCATCGTTGGTGTCAGTGGGGGGGGGGGGGGGAAGTGCCCCATCGTTGGTGTCAGTGGGAGGAATAATGCCCCATCATTGGTATCAGTGACACCAATGATGGGGCACTATTCCTACCAATGACACTTGCTGGCCCCTGTTCCAGTATGGTGCTGCTGCAGCCAGCATATGTGGTTGCAGCAGCACCTCTGGACGGCACACTTACCGGCCGCTCCTTCACTCGATTTTCGCGGGGCCGCTCGGCTCCGCCTCCTCGCCGGTGATTGGCCGCTTGTGTGCCTTTCCTGAGCTACAGTTCTGGCGGCCAATCACCGGTGAGGAGGCGGAGCCGAGCAGCCGCGCGAACATCCAGTGGCTGAACCGAATGAAGGAGCAGCCACGCTTCCTGGACCGGATCGTCGTGGGACCGGAGCCAGGTAAGAGACAGCAGCCCCTGCCCAGCCCTGTACTTAGTGTCCCTTAGAAGGGAGGGGGGGGGGCGGCGGCGGCACTGCGCCGCCCCCCTAAAAAGTGTCAGCATGCCGTATACCGGCGTATAAGATGACCCCCGACTCTTGAGAAGATTTTCAAGGGGTAAAAAGTCGTCTTATACGCCGGAAAATATGGTAATTGTGATCAGCTGTTGCACCACCTCTGGCACTGGCCCTGTGTACACCAATATCTACTGTCTCCTATGAACACAGAAGCGCGGCTTTTGTGTTTCCAAGTGACAATCCCCCTTGTAAGTAACAGCACCATCCGCTCCCACAGAACCCCCCTACCTCCGTACTCACCATCCGCTCCCACAGAACCCCCCTACCTCCGTACTCACCATCCGCTCCCACAGAACCCCCCTACCTCCGTACTCACCATCCGCTCCCACAGAACCCCCCTACCTCTGTACTCACCATCCGCTCCCACAGAACCCACCTACCTCTGTACTCACCATCCGCTCCCACAGAACCCCCCTACCTCCGTACTCACCATCCGCTCCCACAGAACCCCCCTACCTCCGTACTCACCATCCGCTCCCACAGAACCCCCCTACCTCCGTACTCACCATCCGCTCCCACAGAACCCCCCTACCTCCGTACTCACCATCCGCTCCCACAGAACCCCCCTACCTCCGTACTCACCATCCGCTCCCACAGAACCCCCCTACCTCCGTACTCACCGTCCACTCCCACAGAACCCCCCTACCTCCGTACTCACCGTCCGCTCCCACAGAACCCCCCTACCTCCGTACTCACCATCCGCTCCCACAGAACCTCCCTACCTCCGTACTCACCATCCGCTCCCACAGAACCCCCCTACCTCCGTACTCACCGTCCGCTCCCACAGAACCTCCCTACCTCCGTACTCACCATCCGCTCCCACAGAACCCCCCTACCTCCGTACTCACCATCCGCTCCCACAGAACCCCCCTACCTCCGTACTCACCGTCCGCTCCCACAGAACCCCCCTACCTCCGTACTCACCGTCCGCTCCCACAGAACCTCCCTACCTCCGTACTCACCGTCCGCTCCCACAGAACCTCCCTACCTCCGTACTCACCATCCGCTCCCACAGAACCCCCCTACCTCCGTACTCACCATCCGCTCCCACAGAACCCCCCTACCTCCGTACTCACCATCCGCTCCCACAGAACCCCCCTACCTCTGTACTCACCGTCTGCTCCCACAGAACCCCCCTACCTCCGTACTCACCATCCGCTCCCACAGAACCCCCCTACCTCCGTACTCACCATCCGCTCCCACAGAACCCCCCTACCTCCGTACTCACCATCCGCTCCCACAGAACCCCCCTACCTCCGTACTCACCATCCGCTCCCACAGAACCCCCCTACCTCCGTACTCACCATCCGCTCCCACAGAACCCCCCTACCTCCGTACTCACCATCCGCTCCCACAGAACCCCCCTACCTCCGTACTCACCATCCGCTCCCACAGAACCCCCCTACCTCTGTACTCACCATCTGCTCCCACAGAACCCCCCTACCTCCGTACTCACCATCCGCTCCCAGAGAACCTCCCTACCTCCGTACTCACCATCCGCTCCCACAGAACCCCCCTACCTCTGTACTCACCGTCCGCTCCCACAGAACCTCCCTACCTCTGTACTCACCGTCCGCTCCCACAGAACCCCCCTACCTCTGTACTCACCGTCCCCTCCCACAGAACCCCCCCTACCTCTGTACTCACCGTCCCCTCCCACAGAACCCCCCTACCTCTGTACTCACCGTCCCCTCCCACAGAACCCCCCCTACCTCTGTACTCACCATCCGCTCCCACAGAACCCCCCTACCTCTGTACTCACCATCCGCTCCCACAGAACCCCCCTACCTCCGTACTCACCGTCCGCTCCCACAGAACCCCCCTACCTCTGTACTCACCATCCGCTCCCACAGAACCTCCCTACCTCTCTACTCACCATCCGCTCCCACAGAACCCCCCTACCTCCGTACTCACCATCCGCTCCCACAGAACCCCCCTACCTCCGTACTCACCATCCGCTCCCACAGAACCCCCCTACCTCCGTACTCACCATCCGCTCCCACAGAACCCCCCTACCTCCGTACTCACCATCCGCTCCCACAGAACCCCCCTACCTCTGTACTCACCATCTGCTCCCACAGAACCCCCCTACCTCCGTACTCACCATCCGCTCCCAGAGAACCTCCCTACCTCCGTACTCACCATCCGCTCCCACAGAACCCCCCTACCTCTGTACTCACCGTCCGCTCCCACAGAACCTCCCTACCTCTGTACTCACCGTCCGCTCCCACAGAACCCCCCTACCTCTGTACTCACCGTCCCCTCCCACAGAACCCCCCCTACCTCTGTACTCACCGTCCCCTCCCACAGAACCCCCCTACCTCTGTACTCACCGTCCCCTCCCACAGAACCCCCCCTACCTCTGTACTCACCATCCGCTCCCACAGAACCCCCCTACCTCTGTACTCACCATCCGCTCCCACAGAACCCCCCTACCTCCGTACTCACCGTCCGCTCCCACAGAACCCCCCTACCTCTGTACTCACCATCCGCTCCCACAGAACCTCCCTACCTCTCTACTCACCATCCGCTCCCACAGAACCCCCCTACCTCCGTACTCACCATCCGCTCCCACAGAACCCCCCTACCTCTGTACTCACTGTGGGACAGGAACAGATATCTGAGGGTGCAGTGTGTTTAGGGGTGGGGCGGGGCACCTCATCCTGCAGCCTAATGCATGGAAGCCAATGCCCCAGGGGTGATCACTGGCCAGCGAGGAAGAGGCGGAGTGGTGAGTGCGCTTGGTGCACTGTGTGGGAAGATAGGACCCGAAGCTCACTTCTGCATCCCCTGCACCCTGTCTGTGCCTCATCTCTGCACCCTGTCTGTGGCTCCTCTCTGCACCCTGTCTGTGGCTCATCTCTGCACCCTGTCTGTGGCTCATCTCTGCACCCTGTCTGTGGCTCATCTCTGCACCTTGTCTGTGGCTCATCTCTGCACCCTGTCTGTGGCTCCTCTCTGCACCCTGTCTGTGGCTCATCTCTGCACCCTGTCTGTGGCTCCACTCTGCACCTTGTCTGTGGCTCATCTCTGCACCCTGTCTGTGGCTCCTCTCTGCACCCTGTCTGTGGCTCCTCTCTGCACCCTGTCTGTGGCTCATCTCTGCACCCTGTCTGTGGCTCCTCTCTGCACCCTGTCTGTGGCTCATCTCTGCACCCTGTCTGTGGCTCATCTCTGCACCCTGTCTGTGGCTCATCTCTGCACCCTGTCTGTGGCTCATCTCTGCACCCTGTCTGTGGCTCCTCTCTGCACCCTGTCTGTGGCTCATCTCTGCACCCTGTCTGTGGCTCATCTCTGCACCCTGTCTGTGCCTCCTCTCTGCACCCTGTCTGTGCCTCCTCTCTGCACCCTGTCTGTCGCTCATCTCTGCACCCTGTCTGTGCCTCATCTCTGCACCCTGTCTGTGGCTCCTCTCTGCACCCTGTCTGTGGCTCCTCTCTGCACCCTGTCTGTGGCTCCACTCTGCACCCTGTCTGTGGCTCATCTCTGCACCCTGTCTGTGGCTCATCTCTGCACCTTGTCTTTGGCTCATCTCTGCACCCTGTCTGTGGCTCATCTCTGCACCCTGTCTGTGGCTCATCTCTGCACCCTGTCTGTGGCTCATCTCTGCACCTTGTCTGTGGCTCATCTCTGCACCCTGTCTGTGGCTCATCTCTGCGCCTTGTCTGTGGCTCATCTCTGCGTCCTGTCTGTGGCTCATCTCTGCGCCCTGTCTGTGGCTCATCTCTGCGCCTTGTCTGTGGCTCCTCTCTGCACCCTGTCTGTGTCTCATCTCTGCACCCTGTCTGTGGCTCATCTCTGCACCTTGTCTGTGGCTCCTCTCTGCACCCTGTCTGTGGCTCATCTCTGCACCCTGTCTGTGGCTCATCTCTGCACCCTGTCTGTGGCTCATCTCTGCACCCTGTCTGTGGCTCATCTCTGCACCCTGTCTGTGGCTCATCTCTGCACCCTGTCTGTGGCTCCTCTCTGCACCCTGTCTGTGGCTCATCTCTGCACCCTGTCTGTGGCTCATCTCTGCACCCTGTCTGTGGCTCATCTCTGCACCCTGTCTGTGGCTCATCTCTGCACCCTGTCTGTGGCTCATCTCTGCACCCTGTCTGTGGCTCCTCTCTGCACCTTGTCTGTGGCTCATCTCTGCACCCTGTCTGTGGCTCATCTCTGCACCCTGTCTGTGGCTCCTCTCTGCACCTTGTCTGTGGCTCCTCTCTGCACCCTGTTTGAAACTCACCTGTCAATTCACCTCTACAACACCTGACTGCAGCTCACAACTGTCATCTGTAATAAGCCGGCCCTCTCCATAGCAACCCTCATCCACAACTGCCTGCAGCTCACCTCTGCACCCCCTGTCCACACCTGTACATTAAAAAAAAATAAAACCTACCCCGAAAATAAGACCTAGTATGTTTTTTGAGCCCAAAAAAATATAAGACAGTGTCTTATTGTTGGGGAAACACGGTATATATAAATATACACACACACATATTTTATATATATATATAGATTTTTTTTTTATTATTATTATTTATATATATATATAAATATACAGTCAGGTCCATAAATATTGGGACATGGACACATTTCTAACATTTTTGGCTCTATACACCACAATGGGTTTGAAATGAAACGAACAAGATGTGCTTTAACTGAAGACTGTCAGCTTTAATTTGAGGGTATTTACATCCAAATCAGGTGAACGGTGTAGGAATGACAACACTTTGCATAGGTGCCTCCCACTTGTTAAGGGACCAAAGGTAATGGGACAATTGGCTTCTCAGCTGTTCCATGGCCAGGTGTGTGTTATTCCCTCGTTATCCCAATTACAATGAGCAGATAAAAGGTCCAGAGTTCATTTCATATATAAATATAAATATATATATTTAATTTTTTAAAATTATAGTACCACTAAGAAAAGATTACCTTGTCCGCTATTAAACAACAGCAGTCCATCCACAAGAAATCTTGAATTAAGTCATCATCTGTAATAAAAGTACAAAAGTCTTGACATATTTCTTAAAGTACACATTATAGTGAGAACTGAAGATAAGTGCCTTATACTGATTATCCCTTTAAGCCGCCCTATCAGATCTCACCGCCCTCGTTGGTGATCTGATAGCCATGGCCTCCTGAGATTTTTACCACCCCTTGCCGGAAGTCCTCTGTCTCCTGGTCGCGTCGGTGCAGTAGAGCCCCCATTGCAGGCTATGGGGCCCGTCTCTCTGTGTCCCCCAGACAGAGAGGAAGGAAGATGGACCCTAGGAGCTGCCATGGGGCTCTACTGCACAGGCGTGTCCAGAAGACAAAGGACTTAAGCTGGCTGTACATGGATTGCAATTCAACCAGTTCGGGGGGGGGGGGGGCTTACAGGGGAAACCGGGATGCATGCACTTCCTTTAACCACTTCCCGACCGGCCGTTGTATATAAACTGCCGGACGGTGGCAGTGCAGGGTCGGGTGGCCGTTTATAAACGGCCGCCCGCATCCGAGGCTCGTGCGCGGCTCCTAGAGCGCGCACCCGCGTGCCCGGTGATCGCCGTGTCCCTCGGATACCGGCGATCACCTGACGTGGTACAGGACCGTTCTGTACCATGTGACCGATGTGTCCAATAAGGACACAGTCCTAATGTAAATAGAAGCCGCATGGTGCGGCTTCCGCCCCCTTGACCGCGCACGCGCGTGCCCACAGATCGCCGGGTCCCTCAGATACAGGGGATCAGGTAACATGGTACAGGACCAATGAAATCGTCCTGTACCATGTGACCAATTATAACTGTAAACAGAAGCCGCATGGTGCGGCTTCCGGCTCTTTCTCCTCACACGGAGTTCTGTCTGTGAGAGAAGGAGCCGGATTAGAAGAGCAAGAGCAAGCCTGATTGCAAGTGTCCCTGATCACAGTGTCCCTGATTGTCCCTGATCACTGTCCCTGACTGTCTGTCCCTGATCACAGTGTCCCTGATTGTCCCTGATCACTGTCCCTGACTGTCTGTCCCTGATCACAAGTGTCCCTGACTGTCCCTGACCACAAGTGTCCCTGATTGTCTGTCCCTGATCACAAGTGTCCTTGACTGTCCCTGATCAAAAGTGTCCCTGATCAAAAGTGTCCCTGATTGTCAGTGACCAGTGTCCCTGATCGCCAGTGTCCCTGATCGCCAGTGTCCCTGATCGCCAGTGTCCCTGATCACCAGTGTCCCTGATCGCCAGTGTCCCTGATCGCCAGTGTCCCTGATCGCCAGTGTCTCTGATCGCCAGTGTCCCTGATCGCCAGTGTCCCTGATCACAAGTGTCCCTGATCACAAGTGTCCCTGATCACAAGTGTCCCTGATCGTCGGTGTCCCTGATCGTCGGTGTCCCTGATCACAAGTGTCCCTGATCACAAGTGTCCCTGATCGTCAGTGTCTCTGATCGTCAGTGTCCCTGATCACAAGCGTCCCTGATCACAAGTATCCCTGATCGTCAGTGTCCCTGATCACAAGTGTCCCTGATCGTCAGTGTCCCTGATCACAAGTGTCTCTGATCACAAGTGTCCCTGATCGTCAGTGTCTCTGATCGTCAGCATCCCTGATCACAAGCGTCCCTGATCACAAGCGTCCCTGATCACAAGTGTCCTTGATCGTCAGTGTCCTTGATAGTCAGTGTCCCTGATTGTCAGTGTCCCTGATTGTCAGTGTCCCTGATTGTCAGTGTCCCTGATCGCCAGTGTCCCTGATCGCCACACAGCGGCCCAGCTGTGTCCCTGGTCACTGCATAGCGTCCCAGTGTCCCTGATCTCCACACCAGCAGGTCTTGATCACCTCCACACTACCATATCCTGATCATCATACCACCAAGTCTTGATCACCGCCACACCTGCAGGTCCCAATCACAGCTATACCAGCGGGTCCTGATCGCCGCCACACTAACAGATCCTGATCACAGCCATACCAGCAGGTCCTGATCACCACCCCAGCAGATCCTGATCACCACCAAACTAGTGGGTCCTGATCCCCGCCATACCAGCGGGTTCTGATCGCCGCCACATCATTGGATCCTGATCGCTGCTAAACCCACGGGTCCTGATCACCACCATACCAGTCCTGATCACCTGAGAGCCATTACAGCAAACTGTGAGTACTTTTTAGTCTTTGCACACAGTTTACACACACACTCACAAAACATTGCCTGCCAGCTCACGGTATCTCTGATCTTTGCCCAACAGCATCTTGTGTAAACCAACCGCAGACAGCCATCTGTCCCTCACTACAGTAACATCAGACCACTGTACACCAGCACCATCATCCTGATCACCGCCATTCCAGTAGTTCCTGATCACAGTGCCAAAAATACGGCCAAAAGATTATATTCAAGCGAGGAGGCGTTTCAAATTCTGAGTATGACAGATGAGAGTGACGGAGAACTCTCACTGTCAGACTCAGATTCTGTATATGAACCAGTACACAGCAGCGGTTCACTCTCTGAATCAGAAGAAGGTGTTCCAACAAAAAGAATGAGGAGCTCCAAGGAGCAGCAAGCAACCACCAGCAGCTCAATATCTTCCTCTGACATGGCTACTACCAGCACTGTAAGTACTAGTACTCGGGTGTCACGTCAGCCACCAAGGGTCCATACTGCTGTCCCAGATGCACTTTTAAACCCTGTGTGGCTACCTACAGGATCACGAGCACCTATAATTCCCCCATTCATAGCCCAATCAGGCATTCAGGTAGAAACTCAAAATTTTACAGCCATTGATTTTTTCCATTTATTTTTCACTGAAGATTTTTTGAATTCAGTTGTGCACCAATGCAATCTTTTTGCCCAGCAATTTATCACCCAAAATCCCAACTCCTTTTATGCCCATCCATTTGAGTGGAAATGCCTCACAGTTGAAGAATTTAAAGTGTTTCTCGGCCTTGCATTTAATATGGGACTAACAAAAAAAAATGAATTACATGCTTATTGGTCAACAAATCCCATTCATCACATGCCACTCTTTTCTGCCACTATGTCCAGGACCCGCTATAGAACAATAATGCACTTTCTACATTTCAACGATAATTCCATGTGCCCCCCCAGAGATCACCCCGAGTACGACAAACTTTATAAAATTCGTCCACTGATCAATTATTTCAACCAAAGATTTTCAGAAATATATTGTCCTGAAAAAAACATCTGTGTCGATGAATCCCTAATCCATTTCACTGGGAGGCTGATCATAAAACAGTACATTCCAAGCAAACGGGCCAGATATGGTGTGAAAATGAACAAACTCTGCGAAAGGTCCACAGGATACGTGCACAAGTTCCATATCTACGAAGGAAAGGACAGTCAGCTAGAGCCCCCTGAATGCCCAGCTTATATGGGGATTAGTGGAAAAATTGTCTGGGACCTGGTATACCTCTCTTCAATCAGGGGTACCACCTTTACGTGGACAATTTCTACACAAGTCTGCTCCTTTTCCGCCACCTTTATCTCAAGGACATTGTAGCCTGTGGCACAGCTCGACCCAATCGGAAGGGCTTTCCACAACAATTGGTTGCCACCAAGCTAAACAGGGGCGAGTCAGCTAGCTTGAGAAATGAAGAAATCCTGGCCCTTAAGTGGCGAGACAAACGGGATGTGTATGTCCTTTCATCTATCCATAACAGCAGCTCATTGGAAATTCAAGGAAGACGCGGTACCATCCGAAAACCTCAATGCATACACGAATACAACCTGTTCATGGGGGGAGTAGATTTAAATGATCAAATGCTACAGCCCTACATACCCAACAGAAGATCAATCTACTGGTATAAAAAAGTATCCTTCTACCTTTTCCATATGGCCCTGTACAATTCCTACATCGTTTACCAGAAGTCCACACAAAGACCTGTCACCTTCTTACAATATCAGGAAGAGATTATCACATCCCTCATCTATCAAGTAAGACCCGTACCTGAACAAATTTGGTCTGATGCAGTGAGCCGATTGCATGAAAGACATTTCCCCAATATCATCCCTACTACCCAAGCAGACCGCCATCCTCAAAAAAAATGTCGTGTATGCTCCAAACATAGAATTCGACGTGACACCCGATACTATTGTCCCCAGTGTCCCTCAAAGCCTGGTCTCTGTATAGGAGAGTGCTTCCGTATCTACCATACCGCACTACATTATTAGTGAAGTACGGTGAAGATATATTTCTTTGTCCTCCTACCTGCTATTTCCCTGCCACGTTTCTGCCTGTATTCATTTTCCTGCCTTCCATCTGAACTGACCTCGGCCTGTTAATCGACCATGCCTCTGCCTTCTGCCTGAATTGACCTCAGCCTGTTAATCGACCATGCCTCTGCCTGAACTGACCTCAGCCTGTTAATCGATTCTGCCTCTGCCTGAACTGACCTCAGCCTGTTAATCAATTCTGCCTCTGCCTGAACTGACCTCAGCCTGTTAATCAATTCTGCCTCTGCCTGAACTGACCTCAGCCTGTTAATCAATTCTGCCTCTGCCTGAACTGACCTCAGCCTGTTAATCAATTCTGCCTCTGCCTGAACTGACCTCAGCCTGTTAATCAATTCTGCCTCTGCCTGAACTGACCTCAGCCTGTTAAATCGACCATGCCTCTGCCTGAACTGACCTCGGCCTGTTACTCGACCATGCCTCTGCCTGCTGCCTGAACTGACCTCAGCCTGTTAATCAATTCTGCCTCTGCTTGCTGCCTGAACTGACCTTGGCCTGTTAAATCGACCATGCCTCTGCCTGCTGCCTGAACTGACCTCGGCCTGTTAATCAACCATGTTTTCTGCCTGCCTCCTGGACTGATCTTTTTCCCTCCCACTTTAGTAGTGGGATTCAAGACAACACAGGGGTCTCACTTATGTGAGGGGATCCAGAGTAGTGTTTCCAAGCAGAGAAAACTTTTTTGTTTTCTTTGGGTTTTGTAATTCCCGGATCAGGGTCTGGAGACCAGAGGCTTCGAAGAGATTTGGGTGGGACGAAGCCTCTACCCCTTTGTCCAGTCTTACCTAACCAAGGCCCTAAGCTTTATGTTTCTGCCTGGACCAATCCTTTTACCACGTCTTTGCTTGCTGTCTGTATCGACTGTGGCCTTTTTATGGACCATGTTCCTGTCTTCTTCCTGGACCACTGCTTTGCCTGTTTGCTCACCACGTCTATGCATGACATCGGTACTGGCCCATCTGCACATCCCACTGGCTACCTTCCTGCGAGACACTGGTGCCCCCATCCTCTATAGACAACTGCACTGAAACCACAGGTACTCTTTGGTTTATCTTTTGTTTAACTTCTTGGTGAGTGAGCATAGCGCTATGTGGGCAGCCACGTACCAGTAGATTGAGCTTTTAGGAACAGGCTGTAGGTGAAGCTACACTATGCTTTATGCTATGTTTATTTGCAAAATTTAGTAACATTGCGTTAAAAAAAATAGATAAATTTCCACATTTTCTGAAAATTTGTGTAAAAAATTAAGTCTTCAGAAGACTCGGCTGCTCCAGGACCTCCAAAATGGCATTAGGTAGTCAAGAAATCAGATGTGTCATTTTTTCCCCTAGAACTCCAAAAGGTGCTTATTGGATGTGGAGCCCCCCTATGTGGCCAGACTGTGAAAAAGTCTCACACATTTGGTATCGCCATATTCAGGAAGAGTTATAGAATGTGTTTTGGGGTGTAATTTTAAGTATGCCTATGTTGTATAATAGAAATATCTCATAGATTGACAACTTTGCGTAAAAAAAAAAAAATTTCATTTTCTTTTCACATTTTCCAAAAACTTTTGGCAAAAAATGCAGTCTTCAGAAGACTCCACATGACTCTTAAAATATACCTTGGAGTGTTTGCTTTCCAAAATGGGGTCATTTTGTGGGTAATTCCATTGTCCTGATGCTCCAGGACCTCCAAAATGGCATTAGGTAGTCAAGAAATTAGATGTGTCATTTTTTCCCCTAGAACTCCAAAATGTGCTTATTGGATGTGGAGCCCCCCTATGTGGCCAGACTGTAAAAAAGTCTCACACATTTGGTATCGCCATATTCAGAAAGAGTTATAGAATGTGTTTTGAGGTATCATTTTAAGTATGCCTATGCTGTGTAATAGATATATCTCATAGACTGGCAACTTTGCATAGAAAAAAATACATTTTCATCTTCTTTTCACATTTTCCAAAAACGTTTGGCAAAAAATGAAGTCTTCAGAAGACTCCCCATGCCTCTTAAAACATACCTTGAGGTGTTTTCTTTCCAAAATGGGGTCATTTTGTGGGTAATTCCTTTGTCCTGGTGCTCCAGGACCTCCAAAACTGTGATAGACAGTCAAGAAATTAGATGTGTAATTTTTGCCCCTAGAACGCCTAAGGGTGCTTATTGGATGTGGGGCCCTTCTATGTGGCTAGGCTGTGAAAAAGTTTCACACATTTGGTATCACCATACTCAGGAAGAGTAGCAGAATGTGTTTTGGGGTGTAACTGCAAGTATGCCTATGCCGTGTGAGAGAAAGAACTTGTTAAAATGACAACTTAAAATTATTTACTTTCATCATTTCCCCTTAAAAAATTGGCAAAAAATTACAACTTCAAAAAACTCTCCTTGCCTCTCATTAAATACCTCAGACTGTCTACTTTCCAAAAAGGGGTCATTTGGGGGGTATTTGTATTATCCTGCTATTTTAGGGCCCTGAGAAACTATATAGGTAGTCAGTACATCAGGATTGATAAATTTTCAAATATATCAAATATATATACCGTGGTCTGTGGACTCTATAACTTTAATACAGACTAAATAATACACACTGATTTGGGTTATTTCTACCAAACAAAGGTAGCACAATGGATTTTGGCCTAAATTAATGAAGAAAGTATATTTATTTGCAAAATCTAGTAACAAAAACGAAGAAAAACATGTTTATTTTCAAAATTTTCAGTCTTTTTCCACTTTTCTAGAAAAAAATAAAACCCCCAGTGGTGATTAAATACCACCAAATGAAAGCTCTATTTGTGTGAAAAAAATGATAAAAATTTCATTTGGATACAGTGTCGTATGCCTGAGTAACTGGCATTCACAATGTGAGAGCACTGAAAGCTGAAAATTAGCCTGGTCTGGAAGTGGGTAAAAGTGAACTTATCCTTTAAAAAAGTGACCACAACTGAAGCACTGTCAGGTTCATACCTCTCCACAGCTTCCCCACCCTAATAATGGAGATGACACATTTTTTACATAAGGGGCAAGAGTTTACCTCTGAAGGTATGTTCATGAGGGAAAGAAGGATTTGATCCCCTATCATTCAGCAGGATTTCTGGCTCCCAGGTGTCTCTCATACAGGTAACAAGCTGAGATTAGAAGAAGTCTCTTAAAGGGAGTGCTGCTAATCTCATTGTGTTACCTGTATAAAGGACACCTGTCCACAGGAGCCATCAAACCATCAGATTCCAAACTCTCCACCATGGCAAAGACCAAAGAGCTGTCCAAGGATGTCAGGGACAAGATGGTAGACCTACACAAGGCTGGACTGGGCTACCAAACTATAGCCAAGCAGCTTGGTGAGAAGGTGACAACAGTCGGTGCAATCATTCACAAATGGAAGAAACACAAAACAAGTGTCAGTCTCCCTAGGTCTGGTGCACCATGCAAGATCTCACCTCGTGGAGTGTCAATTATCATGAGAACAGCGAGGAATCATCCCAGAACTACACGTGAGGATCTTGTCAATGATCTCCAGGCAGCTGGGACCACAGTCACCAAGAAAACAATTGGTAACACACTACGCCGACAAGGACTGAAATCCTGCAGTGCCCGCAAGGTCCCTCTGCTCAAGAAAGCCCATGTCCAGGCCCGTCTGAAGTCTGCCACTGAACATCTGAATGATGCCAAGGAGGACTGGTGGGAAGTGTTGTGGTCAGAGGAGACCAAAATCCAGCTCTTTGGCATCAACTCAACTCGCCGTGTTTGGAGGAGGAGGAATGCTGCCTATGACCCCAAGAACACCATCCCAACTGTGAAACATGGTGGTGGAAACATTCTGCTTTGGGGGTGTTTTTCTGCTAAGGGGACAGGACAACTGCACCGCATCAAAGGGACGATGGACGGGGCAATGTACCCTCAAATCTTGGGTGAGAACCTTCTTCCCTCAGCTAGGGCATTGAAAATGGGTGGTGGATGGGTGTTCCAGCATGACAATGACCCAAAACACACGGCCAAGGCAACAAAGGAGCGGCTCAAGAAGAAGCACATTAAGGTCCTGGAGTGGCCTAGCCAGTCTCCACACCTTCATCCGATTGAAAATCTGTGGAGGGAGCTGAAAGTTCGAGTTGCCAAACGTCAGCCACCAAACCTTAATGACTTGGAGAGGATCTTCCAAGAGGAGTGGGCCAAAATCCCTCCTGAGATGTGTGCGAACCTGGGGGCCAACTCCAGGAAACGTCTGACCTCTGTGATTGCCAACAAGGGATTGGCCACCAAGTACTAAGTCATGTTTTGTGAAGGGGATCCAATCCTTCTTTCCCTCATGAACATGCAGATCCGTCATCATTTGTTAGACGCATTTCTGCTGAATTTGTTGTTGTATTCTGTCTCTCAGTGTTACACCGAACATTCCATTGTTAGACCGATCATTTCTGTGTGAGGGGCGAACATTCCATTGTTAGACCGATCGTTTCTGTGTGAGGGGCGAACATTCCATTGTTAGACCGATCATTTCTGTGTGAGGGGCGAACATTCCATTGTTAGACCGATCATTTCTGTGTGAGGGGCGAACATTCCATTGTTAGACCGATCGTTTCTGTGTGAGGGGCGAACATTCCATTGTTAGACCGATCGTTTCTGTGTGAGGGGCGAACATTCCATTGTTAGACCGATCATTTTCATGTGGAGCCGCTCCATCTGTGTTCTGGTACGGGAATGTTGAGGCAGTGCAGATAAAGCAGATTTTGTTTCCTTCTTCAGTATAGTATTAGGCACTTTAATCCGCGCTATTAAAACATTTTTCTTTTGGAAAAAGCTAAAAAGAAAACAAATACAAGCAATACAACTTCAATTCCAAAAAAAGTTGGGGCGCCGTGTAAAATCCACATAAAAATAGGATGCAATGATCTGCAAATCTCATAAACCCGGATTTTACTCACAATTGGAAAAAGTAAACATATCAATTTACCCCTCGCCCTCCAGAGGATTCCCCCCCCCTCGCCCTCCAGAGGATTCCCCCCCTCGCCCTCTAGAGGATCCCCCCCCCTCGCCCTCCAGAGGATTCCCCCCTCGTCCTCCAGAGGATCCCCCCCCCCCCTCGCCCTCCAGAGGATTCCCCTCTTGCCCTCCAGAGTATTCCCCGCCCCCTCCCTCACCCTCCAGAAGATTCCCCCCCTTGCCCTCCAGAGGATTCCCCCCCTTCCTGACCCGGCCATTGTTTGCGTTACAGCGCTGCGTTACTTTAACTGACTATTGCGCAGTCATGCAACGCCGCACCCAAATGAAATTTACGTCTTTTTTTCCCCCACAAATAGGATTTTCTTTCCGCGGTATTTTATCGCCAATGCATTTTGTTTGTGCTATAAAAAAAAAAAAAAAAGAAAGACCGACAATTTTGAGAAAAAAAAACAATATTTTTGACTTTTTGCTATTAAACATGTCCAGTAAAAAATTTTTAAAAATCAAATTTTGTCATAAATTTAGGCCAATATGTATTCCGCTCCGTGTCTTTGCTAAAAAAAATCCTGATACGTGTAAATTAATTGGTTTACGTGAAATTTATAGCGTTTACAAATGGCGGTATAGATACTGGGATTTTTTTATTTTTACTAATAATGGCGGCGATCAGCGACTTATAGCGGGACTGCGGCGGGCATTCTGACACTGGGGGGGGGAACTGACTTGGTGTCACTGACATCCCCAGTGACACCAATACAGTGATCAGCGCTAATAAAAAGCACCGACACTGTACTAATGGCACTGGGCAGGAAGGGGTTAACATGAGGGGCGATCAAAGGGTTAACTGTGTGCCGGTTTACATAGTGTGCTTCACTGTAATCACACTGCTTTGCATGCAGTGCGCAGGAGCTGACAGGGGAGAGAACTGTATTGTTTACAAACATCTCCCCCCCCCCCACCGTTAGAGATGATCAGCAATCACCGGGCGCCGGCGAGTAATCACCGGCCGTGACCCAGTGATTGGCAGCTGAGGCCGCGAATGGCGGCGTGGGTAGTGCAGCCCCACTGCATAGGAAAATAATATTTTTTCCTGGAATTCTCCTTGATTTGATATGTTTACTTTTTCCAATTATGAATAAAATCCGGGTTTATGAGATTTGCTTGTTTTTGTCCAGAAAGCCGATCCTCCGGTGCCCTGATGATCAGCGTATTTGTCCCCTCTGAGGGATGCCGCTTACCGGCTCCCCGATCCTCATGAACTGTCAGGGAGAGGAATGCCAACAACCGGCATTTCCTTGTTTACATGCAATCAGCTATGATTGGACACAGCTGATCACATGACAGAGCCGACGTCATCTGCTCTTTCCTCTGATCGGTGATCCGCTGTGTCCCAGGGACACAGAGATCGCTGCGCACCCCCGGGGGCGCGCATGCGCGGTTAGAGCGGGAGGACGTCATATGACGTACTTCTAGAATGAGAGAACCACCGCCCATCCGTCACTTCCTTTTACACGGCGTCCTGACTTTTTTGGAACTGGGGTTGTTTTTCCAGTGGATTATTTTATTTTGTTTTGATACTTACTGTCCTGTACACACGCAAAGCTTTCATACAAGACGGGATCATTTTTGGGAAGACCATGTCAAAGCTCCACAAACCCAACCTATCATAGGTGGCCCAACCCTCTCAAAGGGTTCAACATATTATATACACTCACCGGCCACTTTATTAGGTCCACCTTGCTACTGCTAAGAAAATCTCCCCCACACCGTGACACCACCACCAGCCTGAACCATTGATACGAGGCAGGAGGGATCCACCACACCATGACACCACCACCACCAGCCTGAACCATTGATACGAGGCAGGAGGGATCCACCACACCATGACACCACCACCACCAGCTTGAACCATTGATACAAGGCAGGATGGATCCCACACACCATGACACCACCACCACCAGCCTGAACCATTGATACAAGGCAGGATGGATCCCCCACACCATGACACCACCACCACCAGCCTGAACCGTTGATACAAGGCAGGAGGGATCCACCACACCATGACACCACCACCACCAGCCTGAACCATTGATACAAGGCAGGATGGATCCACCACACCATGACACCACCACCAGCCTGAACCGTTGATACGAGGCAGGAGGGATCCACCACACCATGACACCACCACCACCAGCCTGAACCATTGATACAAGGCAGGATGGATCCACCACACCATGACACCACCACCAGCCTGAACCGTTGATACGAGGCAGGATGGATCCACCACACCATGACACCACCACCAGCCTGAACCATTGATACAAGGCAGGACGGATCCACCACAACATGACACCACCATCAGCCTGAACCATTGATACAAGGCAGGAGGGATCCACCACACCATGACACCACCACCACCAGCCTGAACCATTGATACGAGGCAGGAGGGATCCACCACACCATGACACCACCACCACCAGCCTGAACCATTGATACAAGACAGGACGGATCCACCACACCATGACACCACCACCACAGCGCATTCCCAGCACAAAGTCCGGGGTGTCATTGAGAGCCCCGGGTCCCGTTCTAACAATCGGATCCCGGGACTCCCGATTGCGGGTCACATGATTGCTGTGATAGCCTCTGATTGGCTATCACAGTGATCAGTCACTGTGAAGACCGCACCCCCCCCCCTTGTTTTTTTTTCTCTCTGAATAGAGGCGAGAGATACGTTGTATCTCTCTCTCCTTGCAGGGTTATGCTGGCCATAGACGGGTCAAAAATTGGCCGATTTTTCGGCCGAAAAAAACTAATTAGCTGATTTTCGCAACGTTAGTGGGTTAATTGGTTGGCCATTTTTCCGGGGGGAGAGAGGAGGAGGAGGAAGAGGGAGGAGGAGGAGACCAATGATGGGGCCCTATTCCTCCCAATGGCAATAATGATGGGGCCCTATTCCTCCCACCGATACCAATGATGGGACACTATTCCTCCCACTGACACCAATGATGGGGCACTATTCCTCCCACTGACACCAATGATGGGGCACTATTCCTCCCACTGACACCAATGATGGGGCACTATTCCTCCCACTGACACCAACGATGGGGCACTATTCCTCCCACTGACACCAATGATGGGGCACTATTCCTCCCACTGACACCAATGATGGGACACTATTCCTCCCACTGATACCAATGATGGGGCACTATTCCTCCCACTGACACCAATGATGGGCCACTATTCCTCCCACTGACACCAATGATGGGGCCGTATTCCTCCCAATGGCAATAATGATGGGACACTATTCCTCCCACTGACACCAATGATGGGGCACTATTCCTCCCACTGACACCAATGATGGGGCACTATTCCTCCCACTGACACCAATGATGGGGCACTATTCCTTCCACTGACACCAATGATGGGGCACTATTCCTTCCACTGACACCAATGATGGGGCACTATTCCTCCCACTGATACCAATGATGGGACACTATTCCTCCCACTGACACCAATGATGGGGCACTATTCCTTCCACTGACACCAATGATGGGGCACTATTCCTCCCACTGACACCAGGACATTTTTTACTCCCACTGGCCACAGTCTGGCCCCCCTAAACCCTGAAGGATGGTAAACTGGCCCTTCATTTAGAGAGTTCGGGGCCCCCTTGCAATAAACTATACATGACTCCTGTGCAAAAATAATAAAAAGGTTTTCTGTTAATGATTTAGCACATGAATGTGGAGACACTCACCAAGTAACTGGAAGAAGGCGGCCATCTCCTGGCGCTGTATGATGAGACACAGTCCTCGGGTCCGCTTCACGGCAGTGCTGCTGGGCGTCTCCTCTTTATAGCGCTTCATAAGAAGCTTGTTGTGCTGGGGGGGCCTTGATGCCGATGAGACGTACACTGTGACTGAGGTGGGCGTCTGGCGGCAGGACTGATGGTGTCTCATGTCCGGAACAATCTTCAGACGGAAAAGATTCTGGTGAGAGCCGGATAACACGGAGCTGACGTGTGCGGCAAGGAGGTGGTCAGGCGGCATGACAGCTGAACTCCAGGCAAACAGCTCAGAACAAACATGGCGGCTAATTCACCTGACAAACCGTCTGTATCTCTGTCCCTCCAGTGACTGGGCAGCAAAAGAAGCACAGGCACAGTGATTGGCTGTTCTCTCTGATCTCTCCTCCTATCAGCATGCTCTCTGCATTGTTGCCCAACTTATTGGCCCCTTGTGCTGCTTCTTCTGCTGCCGGCCTAAGCCTTGCTGTATAAGACTGCGAATAACTGAAACTTAGTCAAATTCAGGCGCTTAAAGTGTTACTAAGCCCCGGACCCCGCATTCACTATATCCGCTCTCCCCGGACCCCGCATTCACTATATCCGCTCTCCCCGGACCCCGCATTCACTATATCTGCTCTCCCCGGACCCCGCATTCACTATATCCGCTCTCCCCGGACCGCGCATTCACTATATCCGCTCTCCCCGGACCCCGCATTCACTATATCCGCTCTCCCCGGACCCCGCATTCACTATTTCCGGTCTCCCCGAACCCCGCATTCACTATATCCGCTCTCCCCGGACCCCGCATTCACTATATCTGCTCTCCCCGGACCCCGCATTCACTATATCCGCTCTCCCCGGACCGCGCATTCACTATATCCGCTCTCCCCGGACCCCGCATTCACTGTATCCGCTCTCCCCGGACCCCGCATTCACTATTTCCGGTCTCCCCGAACCCCGCATTCACTATATCCGCTCTCCCCGGACCCCGCATTCACTATATCCGCTCTCCCCGGACCCCGCATTCGCTATATCCGCTCTCCCCGGACCCCGCATTCGCTATATCCGCTCTCATCGGACCCCGAACTCACTATATCCGCCCTCCCCGGACCCCGCATTCACTATATCCGCCCTCCCCGGACCCCGCATTCACTATATCCGCCCTCCCCGGACCCCGCATTCACTATATCCGCCCTCCCCGGACCCCGTATTCACTATATCCGCTCTCCCCGGACCCCGCATTCACTATATCCGCTCTCCCCGGACAGCGCATTCACTATATCCGCTCTCCCCGGACCCCGCATTCACTATATCCGCTCTCCCCGGACCCCGCATTCACTATATCCGCTCTCCCCGGACCCCGCATTCACTATATCCGCTCTCCCCGGACCCCGCATTCCCTATTCCCAGATGATCCTCTTCCAGATCTGGCCTTTTCCGGCACTTTCTATTCACATGTAACAATCAGTATTATATATATATGTTGCACTGACTCATACTGACATCCTAGTCCATAAACAGATCCAAACGTCATAGTTCAACTGAAATATGAAATATAAATATACATATAAAGTGCTTGGATGGTGAAGAATCACTAGGATCTGCTCCGGATAAATAAAATCTATTTGAAAACCAGCACGGTGCTCCACCTGAATTCAATGTTCCTCCACCTAAAAATACACATGGATGGCGGCTCCCATTGTGGACCCAGAAATGAATACGGGTCAACCAAGCGTGGTAATTCCAAAACGATGCTGTAGATGGCAGCAGAGAGCTGATGACAGACACCCTTCAATGACAGTATACAGGGGACTCTTCTCCGCTTAAAACGGAGTTCCACCCAAAAGGGGAAGTTCCGCTTTAACCACTTCCCCTCCGGGCCCATGTATATAAACGGCCGGACGGTGGCAGTGCAGGGGCGGGTTGCCGTTCATAAATGGCACCCGCCATTCTGGACTGTGCTTGCTCCCTGTGAGCGCGCAGCACCACAATCCGGTGCCCGCTGTGACCTCCTCCCTCATATGGGTACAGTGTTGCATGACCGCGCAATTGTCATTCAAAGTGTGATAGCGCTGAAAGCTGAAAATGGGCCTGGACTGGAAGGGGGAGGAAGTGTCCGGACTGGAAGGGGGGGAAAGTGTCCGGACTGGAAGGGGGAGGAAGTGTCCGGACTGGAAGGGGGGAAAGTGTCCGGACTGGAAGGGGGTGAAAGTGTCCGGATTGGAAGGGGGTGAAAGTGTCCGGACTGGAAGGGGGTGAAAGTGTCCGGACTGGAAGGGGGTGAAAGTGTCCGGACTGGAAGGGGGGGAAGTGTCCGGACTGGAAGGGGGGGAAAGTGTCCGGACAGGAAGGGGGTGAAAGTGTCCGGACTGGAAGGGGGAGAAAGTGTCCGGACTGGAAGGGGGTGAAAGTGTCCGGACTGGAAGGGGGTGAAAGTGTCCGGACTGGAAGGGGGGGAAATTGTCCGGACTGGAAGGGGGTGAAAGTGTCCGGACTGGAAGGGGGGGAAAGTGTCCGGACTGGAAGGGGGTGAAAGTGTCCGGACTGGAAGGGGGGGAAAGTGTCCGGACTGGAAGGGGGGGAAAGTGTGCGGACTGGAAGTGGTTAAAGATTGGTCCCCCGCTCCCCATTAAGGATTGCCGTTTTTGGGGAGGGGGGTACCTGAATTTGACAGGTACCCGCTGTCACTTTCACTGCGACTGCCTAGGCCAGGGGTGGGCAACTGTGGCCCTCCAGCTGTTGTAGAACTACAAGTCCCATGAGCCATTGCAAAACTGACAGTTACAAGCATGACTCCCAAAGGCAGAGGCATGATGGGACTTGTAGTTCACCAACAGCTGGAGGGCCACAGTTGCCCACCCCTGGCCTAGGCGATCGGAAGCGGAAGTTGTCCTCCTACGCAGAGGCGATCAAATACCGCCGAAAGAAAGCTCTATTTGTGGCAAGAAAAAGACGTAAATTTCATCTGGGCGCGGCGTTGCATGACCGCGCAATTATCAGTTAAAGTAACGCCAAAAAGAGCCGGGTCAGGAAGGGGGGGGGAATCCTCTGGAGGGCGAGGGGTTAAAAGAAAAACAAAAAACTGTTTGGGGGTTCTAAGAAATTTTCTAGCAGAAAGCCCCGATTGTTACATATGTGCAGAAGAAGTGTCAGGAAAGGCCTCTGGGGGTCTGCAAGTGGATATTAACCTCTAGACACCGATTGGCCGCACATTTGCATGCTATGAAAAAAAACCATATGTGCTGAGAGCCCGCCCCCTGTGCGCTCCCTGCCCGGTCCCTGTGCGCTCCCTGCCCGGTCCCTGTGCGCTCCCTGCCCGCTCCCTGTGTGCTCCCTGCCCGCTCCCAGCACACACGCTCAGTACTCATGGAAAGGTCCCGATCTCCTCTTGTGATTGGGACCAATCCCAACCATGTGACCACCGTGACAACGAATCACAGCGGTCACATCACCCTAAAACCCCGCCCCCCCTCACGGCTTCTGGAAACCTTAAAGGGCCGGGAGGCGCCGGCACCACGGGGGTTTAAACCAATGTTTGCTTCTCGCCTTCAAGCGGAGTTCCACCACCCAAAAGGGGAAGTTCCGCTGTAAAGATTGATCCCCCGCTCCCCATTAAGGGGCACCTTTGGGGAGCGGGGGGGGGGGTTGGAGCTTCTTTCAGTTTTTGCTGCTGTTTGTGTCCCCGGTAGGGAGAGTCGCCCTCTGTGTCCCCGGTAGGGGGAGGCGCCCACTGTGTCCCCGGTAGGGGGAGTCGCCCTCTGTGTCCCCGGTAGAGAGAGGCGCCCTCTGTGTCCCCGGTAGGGAAAGTCGCCCTCTGTGTCCCCGGTAGGGAGAGTCGCCCTCTGTGTCCCCAGTGGGGAGAGTCGCCCTCTGTGTCCCCGGTAGGGAAAGTCGCCCTCTGTGTCCCCGGTAGGGAGAGTCGCCCTCTGTGTCCCCGGTAGGGGGAGGCGCCCACTGTGTCCCCGGTAGGGGGAGTCGCCCTCTGTGTCCCCGGTAGAGAGAGGCGCCCTCTGTGTCCCCGGTAGGGAAAGTCGCCCTCTGTGTCCCCGGTAGGGAGAGTCGCCCTCTGTGTCCCCAGTGGGGAGAGTCGCCCTCTGTGTCCCCGGTAGGGAAAGTCGCCCTCTGTGTCCCCGGTAGGGAAAGTCGCTCTCTGTGTCCCCGGTAGGGAGAGTCGTACTATGTGTCCCCAGTGGAGAGAGTCGCCCTCTGTGTCCCCGGTAGGGAAAGTCGCCCTCTGTGTCCCCGGTAGGGAGAGTCGCCCTCTGTGTCCCCGGTAGGGAGAGGCGCCCTCTGTGTCCCCGGTAGGGAGAGGCGCCCTCTGTGTCCCCGGTAGCGAGAGTCGCCCTCTGTGTCCCCGGTAGGGAGAGTCGCCCTCTGTGTCCCCGGTAGGGAAAGTCGCTCTCTGTGTCCCCGGTAGAGAGAGTCGCCCTCTGTGTCCCCGGTAGAGAGAGTCGCCCTCTGTGTCCCCGGTAGGGAGAGTCGCTCTGTGTCTCCGGTAGGGAAAGTCGCTCTCTCTGTGTCCCCGGTAGGGAGAGTCGCCCTCTGTGTCCCCGGTAGGGAAAGTCGCCCTCTGTGTCCCCGGTAGGGAGAGTCGCCCACTGTGTCCCCGGTAGGGAGAGTCGCCCTCTGTGTCCCCGGTAGGGAGAGTCGCCCTCTGTGTCCCCGGTAGGGAGAATCGCTCACTGTGTCCCCGGTAGGGAGAGTCGCCCTCTGTGTCCCCGGTAGAGAGAGTCGCCCTCTGTGTCCCCGGTAGGGAAAGTCGCCCTCTGTGTCCCCGGTAGGGAAAGTCGCCCTCTGTGTCCCCGGTAGGGAAAGTCGCCCTCTGTGTCCCCGGTAGGGAGAGTCGCCCTCTGTGTCCCCGGTAGGGAAAGTCGCTCTCTGTGTCCCCGGTAGGGAGAGTCGCCCTCTGTGTCCCCAGTAGCGAGAGGCGCCCTCTGTGTCCCCGGTAGGGAGAGTCGCCCTCTGTGTCCCCGGTAGGGAGAGTCGCCCTCTGTGTCCCCGGTAGGGAGAGTCGCCCTCTGTGTCCCCGGTAGGGAGAGTCGCCCTCTGTGTCCCCGGTAGGGAGAGTCGCCCTCTGTGTCCCCAGTAGCGAGAGGCGCCCTCTGTGTCCCCGGTAGGGAGAGTCGTACCCTGTGTCCCCGGTAGGGAGAGTCGCCCTCTGTGTCCCCGGTAGGGAGAGTCGCCCTCTGTGTCCCCGGTAGGGAGAGTCGCCCTCTGTGTCCCCGGTAGGGAGTGTCGCCCTCTGTGTCCCCGGTAGCGAGAGTCGCCCTCTGTGTCCCCGGTAGGGAGAGTCGCCCTCTGTGACCCCGGTAGGGAGAGTCGCCCTCTGTGACCCCGGTAGGGAGAGTCGCCCTCTGTGACCCCGGTAGGGAGAGTCGCCCTCTGTGACCCCGGTAGGGAGAGTCGCCCTCTGTGTCCCCAGTAGCGAGAGGCGCCCTCTGTGTCCCCGGTAGGGAGAGTCGCCCTCTGTGACCCCGGTAGGGAGAGTCGCCCTCTGTGTCCCCAGTAGCGAGAGGCGCCCTCTGTGTTCCCAGTAGGGAGAGTCGCCCTCTGTGTCCCCGGTAGGGAGAGTCGTACCCTGTGTCCCCGGTAGGGAGAGTCGCCCTCTGTGACCCCGGTAGGGAGAGTCGCCCTCTGTGACCCCGGTAGGGAGAGTCGCCCTCTGTGTCCCCGGTAGGGAGAGTCGCCCTCTGTGACCCCGGTAGGGAGAGTCGCCCTCTGTGACCCCGGTAGGGAGAGTCGCCCTCTGTGTCTCCGGTAGGGAGAGTCGCCCTCTGTGTCCCCGGTAGGGAGAGTCGCCCTCTGTGACCCCGGTAGGGAGAGTCGCCCTCTGTGACCCCGGTAGGGAGAGTCGCCCTCTGTGTCTCCGGTAGGGAGAGTCGCCCTCTGTGTCTCCGGTAGGGAGAGTCGCCCTCTGTGTCTCCGGTAGGGAGAGTCGCCCTCTGTGTCCCCGGTAGGGAGAGTCGCCCTCTGTACTTGTCCTGGAGACCGTTATCACCAAGAGTGAAAGAAATTCTTACATTTTGGGTTGTCACCAGAACAGGAAGAGAGGGAAAATCTTCCGATGGGGACACTAGTTCAGGGCTTCCCTCACTTTGGAGGGATTTCCTCTTACTTCCTGTTGTGTCTATGGGACAGGAAGTGAAGGGAAATCTCCCCAATAGACACCTGACTGGGGTCATAACCCTCCATTACTCCATCTAAAATGGAATAAAAAGAGTTTTGCAGATAATTCTTCATTCATTTAAAAAAAATATATATTTTTTACTGTTGCCTCTCAAATACTGTGTGTGAGGACATATAATGGGGCCCCTGTGGTGTCTCTGTGGTGGGGCCCCTATGGTGAGGACATATAATGGGGCCCCGTGGTGTCTCTGTGGTGGGGCCCCTGTGGTGAGGACATATAATGGGGCCCCTGTGGTGTCCCCTCTGTGGTGGGGCCCTTGTGGTGAGGACATATAGTTGGGCCACTGTGGTGTCTCTGTGGTGGGGCCCATGTTGTGAGGACATGTAGTGGGGCCCCTGTGGTGAGGACATATAGTAGGGCCCCTGTGGTGAGGACATGTAGTGGGGCCCCTATGGGGTCTCTGTGCTGAGGACATATAGTGGGGCCCCTGTGGTGTTTCTGTGGTGGGGCCCTTGTGGTGTGGACATATAGTGGGGCCCCTGTGGTGAGGACATATAGTGGGGCCCCTATGGTGGGGCCCTTGTGGTGAGGACATATAGTTGGGCCACTGTGGTGTCTCTGTGGTGGGGCCCCTGTTGTGAGGACATGTAGTGGGGCCCCTGTGGTGAGGACATATAGTGGGGCCCCTGTGGTGAGGACATGTAGTGGGGCCCCTGTGGTGAGGACATGTAGTGGGGCCCCTATGGGGTCTCTGTGCTGAGGACATATAGTGGGGCCCCTGTGGTGAGGACATATAGTGGGGCCCCTATGGTGAGGACATAAAGTGGGGCCCCTGTGGTGTCTCTGTGGTGGGACCCCTATGGTGAGGACATATTGTGGGGCCCTTGTGGTGGGTCTCTATAGTGGGGCCCCTGTGGTGAGGACATATAGCGGGGCCCCTGTGGTGAGGACATATAGTGGGGCCCCTGTGGTGAGGACATATAGTGGGGCCCCTGTGGTGAGGACATATAGTGGGACCCCTGTGGTGAGGACATATAGTGGGGCCCCTGTGGTGAGGACATAAAGTGGGGCCCCTGTGGTGTCTCTGTGGTGGGACCCCTATGGTGAGGACATATTGTGGGGCCCCTGTGGTGAGGACATAAAGTGGGGCCCCTGTGGTGTCTCTGTGGTGGGACCCCTGTGGTGAGGACATATAGTGGGGCCCCTGTGGTGAGGACATATTGTGGGGCCCCTGTGAGGTCTCTGTAGTGGGGCCCCTGTGGTGAGGACATATAGTGGGGCCACTGTGATGAGGACATATAGTAAGGCCCCTGTGGTCTCTGTAGTGGGACCCCTGTGGTGAGGACATATAGTAGGGCCCCTGTGGTGAGGACATATAGTGGGGCCACTATGGTGAGGACATATAGTAGGGCCCCTGTGAGGTCTCTGTAGTGGGACCCCTGTGGTGAGGACATATAGTGGGACCCCTGTGGTGAGGACATATAGTGGGGCCCCTATGGTGGGGCCCCTGTGGTAAGCACTGGCCTCTCTCTACCTTCCCTCCTCCTGGACAGGTCCTGTCCCTCACAGACTCCATATGGCGCTCAGGCCGGGAGAACATGAGGGAAGAGTTCTCCACCAATCAGCGCTCGATACCACGCCGCGTCCCACCAATCACGCAGCAGTAGCGCTCGGGCTGAGGCGATGGCCAGCTGAAGATTCCATCAATAGGCTCCGCCCATGCTCTGATTTTTGACCAATCGTGCACTCGGACCTGAGCCTTCCAGCAATAAACACTGATCTCTGCCCAACAACCGCGCAGCTCCAACCTACAATGAGCCGCCGCTCTACGTTTCTGGCCAATGACAGCGCGCCTACACTAGGGCTGAGGAAGGTCCCACCTGAACATTCCACCAATCAGCTGCAGGGAAACGGCAGCCTTTCATCAGCGGGGATCTTGTAAGTTCCTACAGAATATCACCTCCGGATTCCAACCAATCAACAACCGAGCTAACCTATACCGCCCACCAATCCGTCCCCTGATGTCCAACCAATAGAAGGAAGAACTAAGGAACCGTCCAATCAGAGAAAAGCCTCAGGTCTGAAGCCTCGCCCACTGTACAGCCCTAGCGGCCAGAGGGGGGAAGGTTGGTGTGATGCACATATTAAGAGGAGGGGCCAGAGCGCGCAGGGGCGGGCTAGTGGTAGAGGGAGTGGCGCTGGCTGTGACCTGTGTGAGAAGCCTCTGCTGGAAGATGTCCTCTGAATTCCCTGCAACCCAGAGCCTGGAATCCTGGAGAAACCCCCATCATTGCAAAGGTCCCCCATAATATCAGAGTCCCCCCCATCACATCAGAGGCCCCCCCCATCACATCAGAGGTCTCCCCATCATATCAGAGGTCCCCCCCATCACCCCAGAGGATACCCCCATCATATCAGAGGTCCTCCCATCAAATCAGAGTCCCCCCATCACATCAGACCCCCCCATCACATCAGAGATCCTCCCATCACAGCAGAAGTCCCCCCATCACATCAGAGGATCCCCCATCACATCAGAGGATCTCCCCATCACATCAGAGACCCCTCCATCACATCAGAGACCCCTCCATCACATCAGAGTCCCCACATCACATCAGAGACCCCCCCCCATCACATCAGAGTCCCCCATCACATCAGAGTCCCCCCATCACATCAGAGACCCCCCATCACATCAGAGACCCTCCCATCACATCAGAGACCCCCCATCACATCAGAGGTCTTACCTTTAGGCTGGAATTCCACTTTAATGAATACACAGTTGCAATAATTTGTGTCTTTTATATTTACTCCGAGTATTCCTGTACAGTGCTATCCGTCCATCCATCCATCCCTCCCTCCATCCCTCCCTCCCTCCATCCATCCCTCCATCCATCCATCCCTCCCTCCCTCCTTTCATCCATCCCTCCCTCCCTCCATGTCTCCATCCATCCCTCCATCCCTCCCTCCCTCCCTCCATCTATCCATCCATCTATATATCCCTCCCTCCATCCATCCCTCCATCCATCCATCCCTCCCTCCCTCCATCCCTCCATCCATCTATACAGTGAGGAACAGAAGTATTTGAACCCCCTGCGATTCTGCAAGTTCTCCCGCTTCTCCATCATGGAGGGTCTGACATTCACATTGCAGGGGATTCCCACTCTGAGGACAGAATTCAGGAGATCACATTGCAGGGGATTCCCACTCTGAGGACAGAATTCAGGAGATCACATTGCAGGGGATTCCCACTCTGAGGACAGAATTCAGGAGATCACATTGCAGGGGATTCCCACTCTGAGGACAGAATTCAGGAGATCACATTGTATGATTTGTAAAGAATGTATTTGTCTCACACGGCTGAACAGAAGTATTTGAACCCCTGAGAAGCAGCAAGAATTCTGCCTCTCAAAGACCTGTTACTGCACCTTTACAAAGTCCCCCTCTACTCCACTCATTCATCTAACTTAGTAGCTCCTGTCTGAGCTCTTTGTAGACACCTGTCCACCCCACAGTCAGTCAGACGCCAACTACTACCATGGGCAAGACCAAAGAGCTGTCAAAAGACACCAGAGACAAAATTGTGGACCTCCACAAGGCTGGGAAGGGCTACGGGGCAATTGCCAAGCAGCTTGGTGAAAATAGATCAACTGTTGGAGCAATTGTTAGAAAATGGAAGAGGCTAAAGACGACTGTCAGTCTCCCTCGGACTGGGGCTCCATGCAAGATGTCCCCTCGTGGGGTATCACTGATGAGAAGAAAGGTGAGGAATCAGCCCAGAACTACAAGGGAGGAGCTGGTCAATGACATGAAGAGAGCTGGGACCACAGTTTCACAGGTCACTGTCGGTAGAACACTACGCCGTCATGGTTTCCAATCATGCATTGCATGGAAGGTTCCCCTGCTCCAGTCATCACATGTCCAGGCCTGTCTGAAGGTTCCCCTGCTCAAGTCATCACATGTCCAGGCCCGTCTGAAGGTTCCCCTGCTCCAGTCATCACATGTCCAAGCCCGTCTGAAGGTTCCCCTGCTCCAGTCATCACATGTCCAGGCCCGTCTGAAGGTTCCCCTGCTCCAGTCATCACATGCCCAGGCCCGTCTGAAGGTTCCCCTGCTCAAGTCATCACATGTCCAGGCCCGTCTGAAGGTTCCCCTGCTCCAGTCATCACATGTCCAAGCCCGTCTGAAGGTTCCCCTGCTCCAGTCATCACATGTCCAGGCCCGTCTGAAGGTTCCCCTGCTCAAGTCATCACATGTCCAGGCCCGTCTGAAGGTTCCCCTGCTCCAGTCATCACATGTCCGGGCCCGTCTGAAGGTTCCCCTGCTCCAGTCATCACATGTCCGGGCCCGTCTGAAGGTTCCCCTGCTCATGTCATCACATGTCCAGGCCCGTCTGAAGGTTCCCCTGCTCCAGTCATCACATGTCCAGGCCCGTCTGAAGGTTCCCCTGCTCAAGTCATCACATGTCCAGGCCCGTCTGAAGGTTGCCAATGACCATCTGGATGATCCAGAGGAGGCATGGGAGAAAGTCATGTGGTCAGAGGAGACCAAAGGAGAACTTTTTGGTCTAAACTTCACTCGTAGTGTTGGAGGAAAAAGAAGGATGAGTTGCATCCCAAGAACACCATCCCTACTGTGAAGCATGGGGGTGGTAACATCATGCTTTGGGGGTGCTTTTCTGCGAAGGGGACAGGATGACTGCACTGTATTAAGGAGAGGATGAATGGGGCCATTTATTGTGAGATTTTCAGCAACAACCTCCTTCCCTCAGTCAGAGCATTGAAGATGGGTCGTGGCTGGGTTTTCCAACATGACAACGACCCGAAGCACACAGCCAGGAGAACCAAGGAGTGGCCCCGTAAGAAGCATATCGAGGTTCTGGAGTGGCCTAGCCAGTCTCCACACCTAAATCCAATAGAACATCTTTGGAGGGAGCTGAAACTCCGTGTTGCTCAGCGACAGCCCCGAAACCTGACAGATCTAGAGGAGATCGGTGTGGAGGAGTCGGCCAAAATCCCTGTTGCAGTGCAAACCTGGCCAAGGACTACAGGAAACGTCTGACCTCTGGAATTGCAGACAAAGGCTTCTGTACCAAATATTAACACGGATCTTCTCAGGGGTTCAAATACTTCTGTTCAGCCGTGCGAGACAAATACATTCTTTACAAATCATACAATGTGATCTCCTGAATTCTGTCCTCAGAGTGGGAATCCCCTGCAATGTGAATGTCAGACCCTCCATGATGGAGAAGTGGGAGAACATGCAGAATCGCAGGGGCTTCAAATACTTCTGTTCCTCACTGTGTGTATCCATCCATCTCTATATCTATCTATCTATCTATTATCTATCTATCTATCTATCTATTATCTATCTATCTATCTATTTATCTACAGTTGCAAGAAAAAGTATGTGAACCCCTTGGGATTACGTGGCGTTTTGCATGAATTGGGCATAAAATGTGCTTTGAACGTCATCTAAGTCACAACAATAGAAGAACACAGTCTGCTGAACATAATACTACACAAACATTAGATGTTGCCATGGTTTAATTGCACATAACATGTAAACATTCACAGTGCAGGGAGGAAAAAGTATGTGAGGCCCTAGCTTAATGACTTCTCCCAGAGCTAATTGGAGCCAGGAGTGAGCCAACCTTGACTCCAATCAGTGTGATGATATTGGATGTGTTGCTGACAGCTGTCCTGCCCTTAAAAAACACACACCTGTTTTGGGTTTACTGGTTTCAAGAAGCACTGTCTGATGTGAACCATGCCTCGCAGAAAAGAGCTCTCAGAAGACCTACGATCAAGAATTGTTGACTTGCATGAAGCTGGAAAGGGTTACAAAAGTATCTCCTTGAGCCTTGATGTTCATGTGTCCACGGTAAGACAGACTGTCTACAAATGGAGAAAGTTTAGCACTGTTGCTACTCTCCCTAGGCGTGGTCGTCCTGTAAAAATGACTGCAAGAGCACAGCGCAGAATGCTGCATGAGGTAAAGAAGAATCCCAGAGTGTCAGCTAAAGACCTACAGAAATCTCTGGCACATGCTAACATTTTTGTTGACACATCTACAATAAGGAAAACATTAAACAAGAATGGAGTACATGGGAGGACACCACGGAGGAAGCCATTGCTGTCCAAAAAGAAGATTGCAGCACGTTTGAAGTTTGCAAAAGAGCACCTGGATGTTCCACAGCACTACTGGCAGAATATACTGTGGACAGATGAAACCAAGATTGAGTTGTTTGGGAAGAACACACAACACTATGTGTGGAGAAAAAAAGGCCCAGCACACCAACATCAAAACCTCATCCCCACTGTGAAACATGGCGGAGGGAGCATCATGGTTTGGGGCTGCTGGGCTGGACGGATTGTTGTCATTGATGGGAAAATGAATTCCAGAGTTTATCAAGACATTTTGCAGGAAAACGTACGACCATCTGTCCGCCAACTGAAGCTCCGCAGAGGATGGGTGATGCAACAGGACAATGACCCAAAGCATACAAGTAATTCAACAAAACAATGGCTGCAACAGCACAGAATACGCCTTCTGGAGTGGCCCAGTCAGAGTCCTGACCTCAACCCCATTGAAATGCTGTGGCATGACCTTAAGAGAGCAATTCACCCCAGACATCCCAAGAATATTGCTACACTGAAACAGTTTTGTGAAGAGGAGTGGTCCAAAATGACTCCAGATCGTTGTGCAGGTCTGATCTGCAACTACAGGAAACGTTTGGTTGAGGTTATTGCTGCCAAAGGAGGGTCAACCAGTTATTAAGTCCAAAGGTTAACATACTTTTTCCTCCCTGCACTGTGAATGTTTACATGTTATGTGCAATTAAACCATGGCAACATCTAATGTTTGTGTAGTATTATGTTCAGCAGACTGTGTTCTTCTATTGTTGTGACTTAGATGACATTCAGAGCACATTTTATGCCCAATTCATGCAAAACTCCACGGAATCCCAAGGGGTTCACATACTTTTTCTTGCAACTGTATCTATCTATCCATCCCTCCATCTATATATTATCTATCTCTCCTTTACAGATGATGATTAGTGAATGATCTCAGAGTTTCCATTTTCTTTCATAGATTATAGGAAGACAAATCATTTGCTCTTTTTTTTCACATTACATATAATGTCCAGGTGAAGGAGATCGGAGTTACCAGCAGGGGGCGGTATGTGGTGGTGATATTACTCAGTGGGCAGCAGATGGCGCCATGACCTTCTCTTTATACTGCAATGAACAGGACTTGCTGCCTCATCAGCTGTTTTACTATGTAATCATCTTCTACACATCAGAAGACACGGATCTTCTTTTTCTTAATTTTTCAGTTTGAAGTTTTTCTTCTTATAAATCACACATTCACTTATTTGTTGTCAAACTAGAACTGTTATATGTGCCAAATACCACACACTATATTGCCCCAAGTATTGGGCCCACCCTCCATATCATGTGATTCAGGTGTCCCAATCCCCTCCATATCATGTGATTCAGGTGTCCCAATCCCCTCCATATCATGTGATTCAGGTGTCCCAATCCCCTCCATATCATGTGATTCAGGTGTCCCAATCCCCTCCCAATCATGTGATTCAGGTGTCCCAATCCCCTCCATATCATGTGAGTCAGGTGTCCCAATCCCCTCCCAATCATGTGATTCAGGTGTTCCAATCCCCTCCATATCATGTGATTCAGGTGTTCCAATCCCCTCCATATCATGTGATTCAGGTGTTCCAATCCCCTCCATATCATGTGATTCAGGTGTTCCAATCCCCTCCATGGACACAGGTGTATACAATCAAGCCCCTAGGCATGCAGACGGCTTCTACAAACATTGGTGAAAGAATGGGTCGCTCTCAGGAGCTCAGTGACTCCAAGCGTGGTCCCGTGATAGGTGGCCACCTGGGCAATAAGTCCATCCGTGACATTTCCTGGCTACTAAATATTCCACGCTCAACTGTTAGTGGGATTATAACAAAGTGGAAGCAACTGGGAACAACAGCCACCAAGTGGTAGGCCACGTCACATGACAGGGCGGGGTCAGCGCATGCTGAAGCGCACAGTGCGCAGAAGTCGCCAACTGTCTGCAGAGTCAATAGCTAAAGACCTCCAAACTTGGTGTGGCCTTCAGATGAGCCCAACAACAGTGCGTAGAGAGCTTCATGGAATGGGTTTCCATGGCCGAGCAGCTGCATCCAAGCCTTCCATCACCAAGTGCAATGCAAAGCGTTGGATGCCGTGGTGTAAAGCACGCCACCACTGGACTCTAGAGCAGGGGAGACGTGTTCTCTGGAGTGACCAATCACGCTTCCCTATCTGGAAATCCGATGGACATGTCTGGGTTTGGCGGTGGCCAGGAGAACGGTACTTGCCTGACTGCATTGTGCCAAGTGTAAAGTTTGGTGGAGGGGGGATTATGGTGTGGGGTTGTTTTTCAGGGGTTGGGCTTGGCCCCCTAGTTCCAGTGAAGGGAACTCTTAAGGTGACATTTTGGACAATTCCATGCCCCCAACTTTGTGGGAGGAGTTTGGGGATGGCCCCTTCCTGTTCCAACGTGACTGCTCCCCAGTGCACAAAGCAAGGTCCATAAAGACATGGAGGAGCCAGTTTGGGGTGGAGGAACTTGACTGTCCTGCACAGAGTCCTGACCTCAACCCCATAGAACACCTTTGGGATGAATTAGAGCGGAGACTGCGAGCCAGGCCTCCTCCCCCGACATCAGTGCCTGACCTGACAAATGTGCTTCTGGAAGAATGGTCCAACCTTCCCATAGACACCCTCCTAAACCTTGTGGACGGCCTTCCCAGAAGAGTTGAAGCTGTTATAGCCGCAAAGGGCGGGGCCAACTCAATATTGAACCCTACGGACTAAGACTGGGGGGCCATTAAAGGTCATGTGTGTGGAAAAGGCGGGGCCAACTGTCAAGGTCCTACCTTTTCCCTGAAGTTTTGTTACTCCATGTGCTGGCGTCTATCTTGGATTCTGCTGAGCATGGTGGGAATCCTTTTATGCCTTCAGGTCTCTGAGGTCCATCCCCCAGAGGGGTGTGGCTGAGTACATATAAGCCTGTGATCTGCACATGCTCTTTGCACTTGTGTCTTTGTCTTGCTACAGCTCTGTGTATACTCTCGTGACTCTTCTGGTATTCTGACTCGGCTTGTGACTAAGACCATTCTCTGTGTTTTCCTTCGTTCTGACCTTCCGTTGCTGAACCCGGCCCGTGACCTGTGATTCTCTGTCTACTGTTCTGTACCGTTTTGTCCTGTTGTTGTCGACCCGGCTTGCCAGACTACGCTATTGTCATTCTCACCAGCTACACACCATTGGCGGCGGCCATTACCGCAGCCGGGGTGTCTCGGGGGCCGCGACCTGGTACCTGGCTGCGTCAAGTCCATCCCCACCATCAGGGGCCCTGGTGAAGGGCAGCCTGGGACTTAGACTCCGCGCCCTGAGGGACTTCGGTCTGTTGGTGGTGGTTGTCGTCAGCCAGTGCGTTACCCTGCCACTAGGCCTACCTGTCCGTTCCACAGCCCTGCCCTGACACCAACTCAATATTGAACCCTACGGACTGAGACTGGGGGGGCATTAAAGGTCATGTGTGTGGAAAGGGGCGGGGCCAACTCAATATTGAATCCTATGGACTGAGACTGGGAGGCCATTAAAGGTCATGTGTGTGGAAAGGGCGGGGCCAACTCAATATTGAATCCTATGGACTGAGACTGGGAGGCCATTAAAGGTCATGTGTGTGGAAAGGGTGGGGCCAACTCAATATTGAATCCTATGGACTGAGACTGGGGGGCCATTAAAGGTCATGTGCGTGGAAAGGGGCGGGGCCAACTCAATATTGAACGCTACGGACTAAGACTGGGGGGCCATTAAAGGTCATGTGTGTGGAAAGGGGCGGGGCCAACTCAATATTGAACCCTACGGACTAAGACTGGGGGGCCATTAAAGGTCATGTGCGGGGGAAAGGGCGGGGCCAACTCAATATTGAATCCTACGGACTAAGACTGGGGGGCCATTAAAGGTCATGTGCGGGGGAAAGGGCGGGGCCAACTCAATATTGAACCCTACGGACTAAGACTGGGGGGCCATTAAAGGCCATGTGCGGGGGAAAGGGGCGGGGCCAACTCAATATTGAACCCTACGGACTAAGACTGGGGGGCCATTAAAGGTCATGTGTGTGGGAAGGCCAGCTGACCAATACTTGGGGCAATACAGTGTATATATATATATGAGGAGCATTTACAATTAAACATTTTCTATTTTTATTTTTAAAGCAAAGCAGCATTGTCTGCATGGGGTCTGTGTGATGTCTGCATGGGGTCTGTGTGATGTATGCATGATGTCTGCATGGGGTCTGTGTGATGTATGTGCAATGTTTGCATGGGGTCTGTGTGATGTATGCGTGATGTCTGCATGGGGTCTGTGTGATGTATGCATGATGTCTGCATGGGGTCTGTGTGATGTATGTGCAATGTTTGCATGGGGTCTGTGTGATGTATGCGCAATGTCTGCATGGGGTCTGTATGATGTATATGTGATGTCTGCATGGGGTCTGTGTGATGTATGCATGATGTCTGCATGGGGTCTGTGTGATGTATGTGCAATGTCTGCATGGGGTCTGTGTGATGTATATGTGATGTCTGCATGGGGTCTGTGTGATGTATACGCGATGTCTGCATGGGGTCTGTGAGATGTCTGTGTAGTACACAGGGGCTGAATGTGAGGCAGCATTGTTCATTTGTCCCGTGTGTACAGCGGCCGGGCCGATTTTGGTTGAAGGGGGATGACCAAAAAAGGTCTGCTCAGTCAGCATGTGATCAGCGCTCTCAGCCAATGGCTGACTGGTGTGTTCATGTGGGGGTGGGGCATCCCCATCAGCACTCAATAGTTTGTACAGCGGCTCCTCCTGAGCTCTTGCTTTTGGTTCGGCCCGCTGGGTGAATGAAAAAAATGCCCGTGTGTACCAAGATTTAATGATGTCTGTGCGATGTCTCTCTCTGGCCTCTTCCACCAGCCATAATCTGCATAGAGAAGAACAGAGGGCCTAAAACAAAGTATGCCATAAAAATGGAAAGGTTTTATCGAAAAATAGCATTAGTACATTGATGGGGGGGAGGGGGGAGGGGAGGAGCCAGGGAAGGCAAAATATAAGCCGCTAATGTCCGGAGAGATACTGTAGTAGTTGTGTGTATTCTGGGCTCGTCCTGCCACTTCACACATTAAAGCGTCTACATGAAGCTCAGCAGATGCCCCGTGTGAAATGATTTTCTATTTGTTTTAAAGGGGCCCAGTAGTACCCCCACTCTGCAGATTCCCAGCTCAGTAGTAACCCCCAGCTCTGCTGATCCCCAGCTCAGTAGTAACTCCCAGCTCTGCTGATCCCCAGCTCAGTAGTAACCCCCACCTCTGCTGATTCCCCACTCAGTAGTACCCCCACCTCTGCTGATCCCCCACTCAGTAGTACCCCCAGCTCTGCTGATCCCCCACTCAGTAGTAACCCCAGCTCTGCTGATCCCTCACTCAGTAGTAACCCCCAGCTCTGCTGACCCCCCACTCAGTACTACTCCCAGCTCTGCTGATCCTCCGCTCAGTAGTAACCCCCAGCTCTGCTGATCCCCCACTCAGTAGTACTCCCAGCTCTGCTGATCCCCCACTCAGTAGTACTCCCAGCTCTGCTGATCCCCAGCTCAGTAGTAACCCCCACCTCTGCTGATTCCCCACTCAGTAGTACCCCCACCTCTGCTGATCCCCCACTCAGTAGTACCCCCAGCTCTGCTGATCCCCCACTCAGTAGTAACCCCAGCTCTGCTGATCCCTCACTCAGTAGTAACCCCCAGCTCTGCTGACCCCCCACTCAGTACTACTCCCAGCTCTGCTGATCCTCCGCTTAGTAGTAACCCCCAGCTCTGCTGATCCCCCACTCAGTAGTACTCCCAGCTCTGCTGATCCCCCACTCAGTAGTACTCCCAGCTCTGCTGATCCCCCACTCAGTAGTACTCCCAGCTCTGCTGATCCCCCACTCAGTAGTAACCCCCAGCTCTGCTGATCCCCCACTCAGTAGTAACCCCCAGCTCTGCTGATCCCTCACTCAGTAGTAACCCCCAGCTCTGCTGATCCCCCACTCAGTAGTAACCCCCACCTCTGCTGATCCCCCACTCAGTAGTAACCCCAACCTCTGCTGATCCCTCATTCAGTAGTAACCCCCAGCTCTGCTGATCCCCCACTCAGTAGTAACCCCTACCTCTGCTGATCCCCCACTCAGTAGTAACCCCCACCTCTGCTGATCCCCCACTCAGTAGTAACCCCCAGCTCTGCTGATCCCCAGCTCAGTAGTAACCCCCAGCTCTGCTGATCCCCCACTCAGTAGTACCCCCACCTCTGCTGATTCCCCACTCAGTAGTACCCCCACCTCTGCTGATCCCCCGCTCAATAGTACCCCCAGCTCTGCTGATCCTCCACTCAATAGTACCCCCAGCTCTGCTGATCCCCCGCTCAATAGTACCCCCAGCTCTGCTGATCCCCCACTCAATAGTACCCCCAGCTCTGCTGATCCCACACTTGGTAGCAGTGGTGTATTTTGGTTTTGTGCTTCCCTAGGCAAGATTAAAATCGGGCACCCCCCATCTAAATGTGTCCCTCCCTTTGCTGTTTAAGATCCACCTCTTCAGGACAGGAGCATGATGGAGGGCAGTGTGACATGGGGGGGTGTCGCGGGACAGGAGGGAGGCAGCATGATGGGGGGCCGCAGGACAGGAAGGGGGAAGTGGGATAGGAGGGGGGCAGCATGACGGGGGATATCAGGACAGGAGTAGGCCATTGGGACAGGCAGATGGGGGGCAGCGTGATGGGGCATGGGAAAGCATAAGGGCAGCGGGACAGGTGAGCGGCAGCATGATGGGGGGCAGTGTGACGAATGGGGGGCAATGGGATGGGGCAGGGAAGTAGAACAGGTGGGGGGCAGTGTGTCGGGGGGACAGTGAGACAGGAGTGGGGAAGCGCCAGTCCTCCAAGCACTTACCTGTCCAGCAGGGGCTCCTCCAGATGGTGTCAGCATCACTCAAGGATGGGCTCCTGTGTCCCATCTTCCCCAGGATCTCCGGTGGCGGCTGCAAAAGAGTGGGGGGCTCCTCCACCCTGACCTCGCCCTCTTTTTCTTCCTCCTCCGCGGCACCTCCTGGTCATCCTGCACATCCCGGCACACTGACAGCAGGCGCTGACCTTACGCATTCCGAGAGCACACAGGGGATCTGCCCACCACTCCGCTCTCCTCTACAGCCGGTCCCTTGGCCCGGGTTACCCTCCTTGTGTGTCGGCTTGTCTTGGCTGTACCCTCACCCATGGCGGCCCTGCACACACAGTGTCCCTTCTGCCGAGGGGGGGTGCTGCTTAAACTGCCACCCTAAGCAAACGCCTTGTTTTCCTCGTGGCATATATGCCCCTGCTTGGTAGTACCCCCAGCTTTACTGATGCCCACTCAGTAGTAACCGCCAGCTCTGCTGATCCCACTCAGTATTCCCATCTCTGGTGATCTCCCACTCAGTGGTAACCCCAGCTCTACTGACCCTCCCACTCAGTAGTACCCCCAGCTTTACTGATCCCCTACTCAATAGTAACCCCCAGCACTATTGATCCCCCATGCAGTAGTAACCTCCAACAATATTATTCCCCCTCTCAGTAGTAACCCCAGCTCTATTATTCCCCCACTCAGTAGTAACCCCAGCTCTATTATTCCCCCACTCAGTAGTAACCCCAGCTCTACTGATCCCCCCACTCAGTAGTAACCCCAGCTCTACTGATCCCCCCACTCAGTAGTACCCCTAGCTTTACTGATCCCCTACTCAATAGTAACCCCCAGCACTATTGATCCCCCATGCAGTAGTACCCCCAGCTCTATTGTTCCCCTGCTCAGTAGTATCCCCAGCTCTGCTGATCCCCCACTCAGTATTAACCCCCATCTCTGATGATCTTCCTCACAGTAGTAACCCCCAGCTCTGCTGACCCCTCCACTCAGTAGTACCCCCAGTTTTACTGATCCCCCACTCAGTAATAACCCTCAGCTCTATTGATCCCCTGCTCAGTAGTACCCCCACTCAGTAGTAACCCCCAGCTCTGCTGATCCCCCACTTAGTAGAAAACCCCAACTCTGCTGATCCCCCACTCAGTATTATCCCCAGCTCTACTGACCCCCCACTCAGTAGTACCCCCAGCTTTACTGATCCCCTACTCAGTAGTAACACCCAGCACTATTGATCCTGCATGCAGTAGTACCCCCAGTTCTATTGTTCCCCTGCTCAGTAGTACCCCCAGCTCTGCTGATCCCTCGCTTAGTATTAACCCCCATCTCTGATGATCTTCCACTCAGTAGTAACCCCCTGCTCTGCTGATCCCCCACTTAGTAGTACCCATTCAGCACTGAAACCTCATTCAGCAGATCCCCTGCTCAGTAGTAACCCCCAGCTCTGCTGATCCCCAACTCAGTAGTAACCCCCCCGCTCTGCTGATCCTCCACTCATTAGTAACCCCAGCTCAACTGACCCCCCACTCAGTACCCCAGTTTTACTGATCCCCCACTCAGTAGTAACCCCCAGCTCTGTTGATCTCCTGCTCAGTAGTACCCCCAGCTCTGCTAATCCCCCACTCAGTAATAACCCCCAGCTCTGCTGATTGCTGATCCCCCACTTAGTATTAACCCCCATCTCTGGTGATCTCCCACTCAGTAGTAACCCCAGCTCAACTGACCCCCCCCCCCCCACTCAGTACCCCAGTTTTACTGATCCCCCACTCAGTAGTAACCCCCAGCTCTGCTGATCCCCCACTCAGTAGTAACCCCCAGCTCTATTGATCCCCCATGCAGTAGTACCCCCCAGCTCTACTATTCCCTTGCTCAGTAATACCCCCAGCTCTGCTGATCCCCCACTCAGTAATATCCCCCAGCTCTGCTGATCCCCCACTTGGTAACCCAAGCTCTACTGACCCCCCCACTCATTAGTACCCCCAGCTTTACTGATCCCCCACCCAGTAGTACTCCCCCCCCCCCAGCTCTACTGCTCCCTAGTCCGGATCCCGCTCACCTTCTTGCTGCTCCACACTGCACACCAGATGTGCCGTCTGCACCAGACACTCCCAGAATATATACGCATAAACCAGAAGTGTCTTTCACTGACGTCTTTCTTGTTTACTTGTTGATCTCCCAGTGCATCCTGGGATATCTCATACCTGCAATACCACCAAAACAAAGTGAAGCTAAAGATGAATAAAAGCCCCTCAAAACCTGCAGATACTGTTGGCGAGTGTTGTCATAGACTTCTATGGAGCCTTTGGAGACACTTTGGAGCACTAAGAAAGCAACATGGGGTGTACGTTTTGAAGACTTTCAGTAGTCTGCAGACCAATCACACATGACATAGACGTGTGGCATTTCCTGTTGCCATGCGCATAGTGAACTTTCTACACACTGCGCATGCGCGGCCTGAAGAAACAAGGCGACACTACCTCCTATGGTACGCTCCTTGGGGCGCTGTTTCCAACAGCTTCTCCATCCCGCATTATTGTAAGGACTAGCGCCCTCTAGTCACTTGGAGGTTTTGTCCCGTGCTCTTTGAACTAAAAGGGAGCCCCGGCGGGTAGGTAGGACGACCATGCTGGAGCCATATAGGACAACATAGCATGCTTTTTGGAGAATTTCCACGTTAAAGGGAAAATACAGTCAGGTCCATAAATATTGGGACATGGACACAATTCTAACATTTTTGGCTCTATACACCACAATGGATTTGAAATGAAACGAACAAGATGTGCTTTAACTGCAGACTGTCAGCTTTAATTTGAGGGTATTGACATCCAAATCAGGTGAATGTTGTAGGAATGACAACAGTTTGCATATGTGCCTCCCACTTGTTAAGGGACCAAAAGTAATGGGACAGAATAATAATCATAAATCAAACTTTCACTTTTTAATACTTGGTTACAAATCCTTTGCAGTCAATGACAGCCTGAAGTGTGGAACGCATAGACATCAGCAGACGCTGGGTGTCATCCCTGGTGATGCTCTGCCAGGCCTTTACTACAACTGTCTTCAGTTCCTGCTTGTTCTTGGGGCATTTTCCCTTCAGTTTTGTCTTCAGCAAGTGAAATGCTCAATCGGATTCAGGTCAGGTGATTGGCCATTGCAGAACATTCCACTTCTTTGGTTGCTTTTGCAGTCTGCTTTGGGTCATTGTCCATCTGCACTGTGAAGCGTCCAATGAGTTGTGAAGCATTTGGCTGAATATGAGCCGATAATATTCCCGAAACACTTCACAATTCATCCGGCTGCTTCTGTCAGCAGTCACATCATCAATAAATACAAGAGAAGCAGTTCCATTGGCAGCCATACATGCCCACGCCATGACACTACCACCACCATGATCACTGATGAGGTGGTATGCTGAGGACCATGAGCAGTTCCTTCTCCATCCTCTTCTCTTCCCATCACTCTGGTACAAGTTGATGTCGGTCTCATCTGTCCATAGGATGTTGTTCCAGAACTGTGAAGGCTTTTTTACATGTCGTTTGGCAAACTCTAATCTGGCCTTCCTGTGTTTGAGGCTCACCAATGGTTTCCATCTTGTGGTGAACCCTCTGTAGTTACTCTGGTGAAGTCTTCTCTTGATTGGTGACTTTGACACACATACACCTACCTCCTGGAGAGTGTTCTTGATCTGCCAACTGTTGTGAAGGGTGTTTTCTTCACCAGGGAAAGAATTCTTCGCTCATCCACCACAGTTGTTTTCCGTGGTCTTCCGGGTCTTTTGGTGTTGCTGAGCTCACCGGTGCGTTCCTTCTTTTTAAGAATGTTCCAAACAGTTGTTTTGGCCACGCCTAATGTTTTTGCTATCTCTCTGATGGGTTTGTTTTGTTTTTTCAGCCTAATGATGGCTTCACTGATAGTGACGGCTCTTTGGATCTCATCTTGAGAGTTGACAGCAACAGATTCCAAATGCAAATATCACACTTGAAATGAACTCTGGACCTTTTATCTGCTCATTGTAATTGGGATAATGAGGGAATAACACACACCTGGCCATGGAACAGCTGAGAAGCCAATTGTCCCATTACTTTTGGTCCCCTAACAAGGGGGAGGCACATATGCAAACTGTTGTATTTCCTACACCGTTCACCCGATTTGGATGTAAATACCTTCAAATTAAAGCTGACAGTCTGCAGTTAAAGCACATCTTGTTCGTTTCATTTCAAATCCATTGTGGTGTATAGAGCCAAAAATGTTAGAAATGTGTCCATGTCCCAATATATATGGACCTGACTGTATAGCAGTTTTGTACAGATTTTCTTTATAATTAGGTTGATATGAAATAATGTGTATTATGCAGTCTTCTATATCTCCTGCAGGTGGTGCTCTTGGCTCCTTTTCACAGGTGTAGCATTGAGTCACCCCCAGTTATGCTGAAAGATGCCGTTTTAATCAATAAGTCGTCAGAGCAACGAATCCTCTCATTGTAAACGAGTTTGCCATTTCAATCACCCAAATGCAGTCTCTTTTACTCTCCCTTTAGATAATTCATCGCACTCTGGAATCCTTTCTTGTGGATTGCTTATTTGTAATTTAAAAAACTGTAGCTACAGGGACATAGCCCCGCTGTTGGTGTCAGTGGGAGGAATAGTGCCCCATCATTGGTGTCAGTGGGAGGAATAGTGCCCCATCATTGGTGTCAGTGGGAGGAATAGTGCCCCATCATGGGTGTCAGTGGGAGGAATAGTGCCCCATCATGGGTGTCAGTGGGAGGAATAGTGCCCCATCATTGGTATCAGTGGGAGGAATAGTGCCCCATCATTGGTGTCAGTGGGAGGAATAGTGCCCCATCAATGGTGTCAGTGGGAGGAATAGTGTCCCATCATTGGTGTCAGTGGGAGGAATAGTGCCCCATCATTGGTGTCAGTGGGAGGAATAGTGCCCCATCATTGGTGTCAGTGGGAGGAATAGTGCCCCATCATTGGTGTCAGTGGGAGGAATAGTGCCCCATCACTGGTGTCAATGGGAGGAATAGTGCCCCATCATTGGTATCAGTGGGAGGAATAGTGCCCCATCATTGGTATCAGTGGGAGGAATAGTGCCCCATCATTGGTGTCAGTGGGAGGAATAGTGCCCCATCACTGGTCTCAGTGGGAGGAATAGTGCCCCATCATTGGTGTCAGTGGAAGGAATAGTGCCCCATCATCGGTGTCAGTGGGAGGAATAGTGCCCCATCTTTGGTATCAATGGAAGGAATAGTGCCCCATCATTGGTGTCGGTGGGAGGAATAGTGTCCCATCATTGGTGTCGGTGGGAGGAATAGTGTACCATCATTGGTTTCGGTGGGAGGAATAGTGTCCCATCATTGGTGTCGGTGGGAGGAATAGTGCCCCATCATTGGTGTCGGTGGGAGGAATAGTGTCCCATCATTGGTGTCAGTGGGAGGAATAGTGCCCCATCATTGGTGTCAGTGGGAGGAATAGTGTCCCATCATTGGTGTCAATGGGAGGAATAGTGCCCCATCATTGGTGTCAGTGGGAGGAATAGTGCCCCATCACTGGTGTCAATGGGAGGAATAGTGCCCCATCATTGGTATCAGTGGGAGGAATAGTGTCCCATCATTGGTATCAGTGGGAGGAATAGTGCCCCTATCATTGGTGTCAGTGGGAGGAATAGTGCCCCATCACTGGTCTCAGTGGGAGGAATAGTGCCCCATCATTGGTCTCAGTGGGAGGAATAGTGCCCCATCACTGGTCTCAGTGGGAGGAATAGTGCCCCATCATTGGTGTCAGTGGGAGGAATAGTGCCCCATCATCGGTGTCAGTGGGAGGAATAGTGCCCCATCTTTGGTATCAATGGAAGGAATAGTGCCCCATCATTGGTGTCGGTGGGAGGAATAGTGTCCCATCATTGGTGTCGGTGGGAGGAATAGTGTCCCATCATTGGTGTCGGTGGGAGGAATAGTGTCCCATCATTGGTGTCGGTGGGAGGAATAGTGTCCCATCATTGGTGTCGGTGGGAGGAATAGTGCCCCATCATTGGTGTCGGTGGGAGGAATAGTGCCCCATCATTGGTGTCGGTGGGAGGAATAGTGCCCCATCATTGGTGTCGGTGGGAGGAATAGTGCCCCATCATGGGTGTCAGTGGGAGGAATAGTGCCCCATCATGGGTGTCAGTGGGAGGAATAGTGCCCCATCATGGGTGTCAGTGGGAGGAATAGTGCCCCATCATTGGTGTCAGTGGGAGGAATAGTGCCCCATCATTGGTGTCAGTGGGAGGAATAGTGTCCCATCATTGGTGTCAGTGGGAGGAATAGTGCCCCATCATTGGTGTCAGTGGGAGGAATAGTGTCCCATCATTGGTGTCAATGGGAGGAATAGTGCCCCATCATTGGTGTCAGTGGGAGGAATAGTGCCCCATTATTGGTATCAGTGGAATAGTGCCCCATCATTGGTGTCAGTGGGAGGAATAGTGCCCCATCACTGGTGTCAGTGGGAGGAATAGTGCCCCATCATTGGTATCAGTGGGAGGAATAGTGTCCCATCATTGGTATCAGTGGGAGGAATAGTGTCCCATCATTGGTATCAGTGGGAGGAATAGTGCCCCTATCATTGGTGTCAGTGGGAGGAATAGTGCCCCATCACTGGTCTCAGTGGGAGGAATAGTGCCCCATCATTTGTGTCAGTGGGAGGAATAGTGCCCCATCATCGGTATCAATGGAAGGAATAGTGCCCCATCATCGGTGTCGGTGGGAGGAATAGTGTCCCATCATCGGTGTCGGTGGGAGGAATAGTGTCCCATCATTGGTGTCGGTGGGAGGAATAGTGTCCCATCATTGGTGTCGGTGGGAGGAATAGTGCCCCATCATTGGTGTCGGTGGGAGGAATAGTGCCCCATCATTGGTGTCGGTGGGAGGAATAGTGCCCCATCATTGGTGTCGGTGGGAGGAATAGTGTACCATCATTGGTGTCGGTGGGAGGAATAGTGCCCCATCATTGGTGTCGGTGGGAGGAATAGTGCCCCATCATTGGTGTCGGTGGGAGGAATAGTGCCCCATCATTGGTATCGGTGGGAGGAATAGTGCCCCATCATTGGTGTCGGTGGGAGGAATAGTGCCCCATCATTGGAGTCGGTGGGAGGAATAGTGTACCATCATTGGTGTCGGTGGGAGGAATAGTGCCCCATCATTGGTGTCGGTGGGAGGAATAGTGCCCCATCATTGGTGTCGGTGGGAGGAATAGTGCCCCATCATTGGTGTCGGTGGGAGGAATAGTGCCCCATCATTGGTGTCGGTGGGAGGAATAGTGCCCCATCATTGGTGTCGGTGGGAGGAATAGTGCCCCATCATTGGTGTCGGTGGGAGGAATAGTGCCCCATCATTGGTGTCGGTGGGAGGAATAGTGCCCCATCATTGGTGTCGGTGGGGGGAATAGTGCCCCATCATTGGTGTCGGTGGGGGGATTAGATTGATTAGTCCTCTGCTCGTCATTTTTTGGATACAGTAGGGGGTGGGTGGCCGTCGGCACCCACTGCTGTTAAACTCCTGTGAGGAGGGAGTGGGGGTGTGGCTTACTGGTGCTATGTGTGTCTATGTACACACACTGCTCAGCTTGGAAGCATGCATGCATGGGTGCCTTCTTAGCACCTGGAGGAACCCCGAGAAGGTGACACCATCAGCGGGGGGACTTCCAGGAGGGCAGAAGAGCAGGCAAGTTATTTTAGAAAATTGACTTTAATAAGATGACTTTGAGTGACAGTTGCAGGTAGTGGGGCATGCTGGGTCATGTAGTTCCCCATCTGGAGACTCATACAATGGAGCGAGGTTGTACATTTCTGTGTACAGAATTCTTACCATCTATAGAAGAACTGCTTCCATGACACCAGGCCGGGCCCAGCGCCAGCAGAACCCTCCGGGGGCTCCGCCTAGTTGGGTTCACATAAAGCAAATGCAGCAATTAAGTCCAAAAGGAGATGTAAAATAGAGGCTCTTCCCGAGACAGCGGCAGAACGCGATGGCGGCGTCTTCCAGGACGCACTCAATCCACAGACGGCGCTTCACTACAGATCTGCTGCGTAAACATTCCGAACATAAAGACAAAAAATACAACAAATCCCAACTTTGCTCCTCTGGGGTGGAGAAGGACTGTCCTTGCCGGGGAGATTTCTCTTCATTTTCTGCCCGGAGGGCCCAGTGTGTCAGAACATCACCAGGGCAGGAAGAGAACGCAAATCTCACAGTGGGGGACAAAGACAGCAAGGGCAACCCTTCCCCCATCCTCGCTAACCTAGGGGGAAGAACGTCCCTTACATTGGGGGTCGGTGGGAAGAACGCCCCTTACGTTGGGGGTCGGTGGGAAGAACGTCCCTTACGTTGGGGGTCGGTGGGAAGAACGTCCCTTACGTTGGGGGTCGGTGGGAAGAACGTCCCTTACGTTGGGGGTCGGTGGGAAGAACGTCCCTTACGTTGGGGGTCGGTGGGAAGAACGTCCCTTACGTTGGGGGTCGGTGGGAAGAATGTCCCTTACATTGGGGGTCAGTGGGAAGAATGTCCCTTACATTGGTGGTCAGTGGGAAGAATGTCCCTTACGTTGGGGGTCAGTGGGAAGAACGTCCCTTACATTGGGGGTCAGTGGGAAGAACGTCCCTTACATTGGGGGTCAGTGGGAAGAACGTCCCTTACATTGGGGGGGGTCAGTGGGAAGAACGTCCCTTACATTGGGGGGGGTCAGTGGGAAGAACGTCCCTTACATTGGGGGGGGGTCAGTGGGAAGAATGTCCCTTACATTGGGGGGTCAGTGGGAAGAATGTCCCTTACATTGGGGGGTCAGTGGGAAGAATGTCCCTTACATTGGGGGTCAGTGGGAAGAATGTCCCTTACATTGGGGGTCAGTGGGAAGAATGTCCCTTACATTGGGGGTCAGTGGGAAGAATGTCCCTTACATTGGGGTCAGTGGGAAGAATGTCCCTTACATTGGGGGTCAGTGGGAAGAATGTCCCTTACATTGGGGGTCAGTGGGAAGAATGTCCCTTACATTGGGGGTCAGTGGGAAGAATGTCCCTTACATTGGGGGTCAGTGGGAAGAATGTCCCTTACATTGGGGGGTCAGTGGGAAGAATGTCCCTTACATTGGGGGTCAGTGGGAAGAATGTCCCTTACATTGGGGGTCAGTGGGAAGAATGTCCCTTACATTGGTGGTCAGTGGGAAGAATGTCCCTTACATTGGTGGTCAGCGGGAAGAACGTCAGTTCACTCTCAAAGGCCTGATGAAAGCAGCAATGTCTGTACCAGTTGCAGGGTGTCACTGTGACAATGATGACATCACTGAACTCCCTATCAATACAGGGCACAGCATCCCCCCTCAGTCATGGCCGGTGGTGGTATTGCTGGACGACTATAGATGGAATATTGCATCCCGTGGACTCGGACCTCCATCAGAGTGGCAGACAGTGAATGAGCCGTGTAAACCAGATTTGGATCCAGTCTTTGGTTGTGGGCTGGCGGATGGAAGACAACATACAGTAGATCTCCAGTTGTGAGGTGGGTGTTGCGGATCTCCCAGTCCAAATTTTTTATTTCTGAAGAGACAAACATTTTGGGCACATGCTTCCCCCCCTCCTCAGGACTAGTTTGTTTTTCTGTAAATTAGCTTTTTGAGGACGTGCGGGACATTCCCCCTGAAACACGTTGGATGGATATGCCCAGGAATCTTTTTGGGGGAACGCACCGGTATGACATTTCGGCAACATTGAGGGGAGAAGCACTTTCTATGGTTTGTTCAGCAGGGTGCCGGCTGCGGAGCGAGCAGGTCGCCGCACAGGCTGATGCAGCTGATGGATTTCAGGGGATGAAACGCTGTGCCCTTTATTGTGCAGAAACCTCCATCACAGTTCCATAGACCCGGTGCGTGGGAATGGTTTGCTTTCATACAGATTTTTAGATGCAGGTTTTATATCTGCCCCTCCCCCCTCCTTTTTTCAGAGGTAGAACTCTCCACGTCAGCAGGAAGCATTAGATGGACAGCAGAGCTGGAATTGTGGGTCAGTAATGGGCGTGTCAGCCCTCTGCAGAGAGACCACTGCTTCCACACAGAGCAAGGGTCCCCTTTCTGCAGCATGCTGGCGGGGGGCGGCTGCAGGTTGCATACGGAGGCTGACATTGCTTAGATCCTGGAAATGGCAGCTGACCAACGGCGGCGCTGACCCTATGGCTGAATTACGGGCTTCACTGAGCGTTTGTTAAAGGGGAACTCCGCACTCTTGATCCTCGTGAACTCTAATCCTTATGCTGCTAATGTTAGTATATAGAAAGGAAGGCAGATTATATTGACTGGTTTTATATATTAAAACACATTTCTTCTGTGACTTCCTGGTTTCTTGCCTAGGCCAAAATGTTGTCACTCATCACAGGAGTCTTCAATGGAGGGGCTTTCTCAGCTGAGCACACACTCCTCCCTGCATGACTAAGGGCAGATGGATTCCAGGAAGTAAATGCTACATGAATCAGCTGCCCTTACTCAAGATGGCCACGGATAGACATGCTAGGGGAGTGTTTTCCACAGTGATTTCTCAACAAACTGGATGGATGGACAGAGACGGAGATGTGGGTGGACAGATAGATGGGTGGATAGATGGACAGGGACAGAGACGGAGACGTGGGTGGACAGATGGATGGACGGACAGGGACAGAGACGGAGACGTGGGTGGACAGATGGATGGACGGACAGGGACAGAGATGGAGACGTGGGTGGACAGATGGATGGACAGAGAGGGAGACGTGGGTGGACGGATAGATGGGTGGATGGATGGAGATGTGGGTGGGTGGGTGGATGGATGGACAGAGATGTGGATTGACGGATAGATGGGTGGACAGAGACGTGGATGGACAAATAGATGGGTGGATGGGTGGACAGAGACGTGGATGGACAAATAGATGGGTGGATGGGTGGACAGAGACGTGGATGGACAAATAGATGGGTGGATGGATGGACAGAGATGTGGATGGGTGGACGGATGGATGAAGACAGATGAACGGATGGATGGATGGAGATATGAATCGATGGATGGATGGATGGAGATATGAATCGATGGATGGACGGACGGAGATATGAATCGATGGATGGACGGACGGAGACGTGGATGGATGGACGGACGGAGACGTGGATGGATGGACGGACGGAGACGTGGATGGATGGACGGACGGAGACGTGGATGGATGGACGGACGGAGACGTGGATGGATGGACGGACGGAGACGTGGATGGATGGACGGACGGAGACGTGGATGGATGGACGGACGGAGACGTGGATGGATGGACGGACGGAGACGTGGATGGATGGACGGACGGAGACGTGGATGGATGGACGGACGGAGACGTGGATGGATGGACGGACAGAGACGTGGATGGATGGACGGACAGAGACGTGGATGGATGGACGGACAGAGACGTGGATGGATGGACGGACAGAGACGTGGATGGATGGACGGACAGAGACGTGGATGGATGGACGGACAGAGACGTGGATGGATGGACGGACAGAGACGTGGGTGGATGGACGGACAGAGACGTGGGTGGATGGACGGACAGAGACGTGGGTGGATGGACGGACAGAGACGTGGGTGGATGGACGGACAGAGACGTGGGTGGATGGACGGACAGAGACGTGGGTGGATGGACGGACAGAGACGTGGGTGGATGGACGGACAGAGACGTGGGTGGATGGACGGACAGAGACGTGGGTGGATGGACGGACAGAGACGTGGGTGGATGGACGGACAGAGACGTGGGTGGATGGACGGACAGAGACGTGGGTGGATGGACGGACAGAGACGTGGGTGGATGGACGGACAGAGACGTGGGTGGATGGACGGACAGAGACGTGGGTGGATGGACGGACAGAGACGTGGGTGGATGGACGGACAGAGACGTGGGTGGATGGACGGACAGAGACGTGGGTGGATGGACGGACAGAGACGTGGGTGGATGGACGGACAGAGACGTGGGTGGATGGACGGACAGAGACGTGGGTGGATGGACGGACAGAGACGTGGGTGGATGGACGGACAGAGACGTGGGTGGATGGACGGACAGAGACGTGGGTGGATGGACGGACAGAGACGTGGGTGGATGGATAGATGGGTGGACGGATGGACAAAGACAGATGAACGGATGGATAGATGGATGGATAGATGGAGATATGAATTGATGGATGGATGGACGGAGACGTGGATGGATGGATGGACGGAGATGTGGATGGATGGATGGACGGAGATGTGGATGGATGGATGGACGGAGATGTGGATGGATGGACGGAGATGTGGATGGATGGATAGATGGGTGGACGGATAGATGGGTGGACGGATAGATGGGTGGACGGATAGATGGGTGGACGGATAGATGGGTGGACGGATAGATGGGTGGACGGATAGATGGGTGGACGGATAGATGGGTGGACGGATAGATGGGTGGACGGATAGATGGGTGGACGGATAGATGGGTGGACGGATGGACAAAGACAGATGAACGGATGGATAGATAGATAGATAGATGGAGACATGAATGAATGGATGGATAGATGGAGATATGAATCGATGGATGGACGGAGATGTGGATGGATGGATGGATAGACAGAGATGTGGATGGATGGATGGACAGAGATGTGGATGGATGGACAGAGATGTGGGTGGATGGATAGATGGGTGGACGGATGGACAAAGACAGATGGATAGATAGATAGATGGAGACATGAATGAATGGATGGTTGGAGACGTGGATGGATGGATGGAGATGTGGATGGATGGATGGATAGATGGGTGGACGGATGGACAAAGACAGATGAACAGATGGATAGATAGATAGATGGAGACATGAATGAATGGATGGATGGCGACATGAATGAATGGATGGTTGGAGACATGAATGGATGGTTGGGATCATTTTCTTTGATTAGTTTGTGGGGCTCAGATTGTAGTTCCCCTCTAGGAATCCCCCCATAGAAGCCTCCGGTCGCTCCGCTCATCTACACTAGGCCCACCTAACAGCGAACGTGCTCCTGCTGAACACAAATCACATTTTCAGATTTTATTTTTTTTCTAATGACATTTTATTGAATTAAACGGAAAGAAAAAAAAAAAAAGAAAAGAAAACAAACAAAAGATATTTAAAGCATTTAGTAGATTGCTTGTAAAGAATACAATTCATTGTTAATAGTGTGACTGCTGCTTGTAAATCAGTTAATGCGCGCCTGTCTGACGCACAGCCGTGGCAGCGCCTTTATGGGCGGAGCCAACGTTTCTCTTCGCGACTCCACCGTGGCTCCTACTTACTCTGCTCAGTAAAATCGCTGCCAGCGCCGTGCGCCCGACACGCTCATACTAACCCCCGGACGCGGGTCAGGGAGGTGTGGCTAGCAGCAAGTACGGTCTGCAAAAATTCATCGCTTCTAAACCCCGGATCCTGGAGTCCATATACGACGCGACTCCAGGAAGGACCTAGAAGGGACTATGAGCTGTAGAATCAGAAAACAGGCGTTCATGTGCAAACAAACGTTTCGTCAATACATGCTGTAATACACTGGAACTGAAGTCGGGGGGGGGGGGGAGGTTAGAGGTCGTGGAGGAGAAAGGTGAAACTGCCAACTACAGTAATGCCAGGAGGACCGAATGTCAGTTCAAAAAGAAAAACAAAAAAGAAAAACAAAAACATCGAGTGAAGCCAAGAACACGTGGTGGACATTACGGGGGAGGGGAGGGGGGAGAAGATCGGCTGCGATGATCAGTTCGTTCTCCTGACATCGTCCTGTACGAAGCAAGCTGTACACAAACCATAGGTACCAAGAAGAGTAATCTTTAATGTCAAAAAGCAGGTAAAGAACCCCCAACAAAAGTGGTCGCTTGTCTAGGCGAGACTGTAGAGGAAAAACTAAAAAACAAAAACAGCTAGTGTGGGGGAAAAAAAGCAAAAAATACCACAGAACACACAAAACGGGTGATTTCTTATTTTTAAAGGGGAAGTCAGAAATTACAACTAACTATTTAAAAAGAAAAAAACAAAAAAAAACAAAAAAAAAAAAAAGATAAAAGCGGTGAGGCTTCAGAGACAATGGTAAAGACTAACCCCTTCAATGCCAGAGCGGTAGGGAGCCACAACCCCCCCCCCCCCCCCCCGCGCCAGGACATACAATAAAGAATGGCGCACTGTAAAATCTGGGCTGGAACTGAAAGGGTTAATGCGACGCTGTAGGACGCGGTGGGACAATGAGCGACGCTGCTTTTGACCCTAGCCGGATTTTTTTTTTTGGAACGGGCTTGCAGTTTTTTTGTGTGACTATGTTATGGAGGAGGAGTCTGCAATGCCGTGGCGGGAGATGGGCGGGGCTTGTGTTGGTTTTTTAGCGGCGCATACTAGACTTGGGAGGGAAGCAGATTAAAAGTCCGGAATCTTTTACCTGTCTCGTGTAAGGTAAACGCGCGTGACATGTTTAAAAAGGAGGGTCAGAATGGCGAGGTGATGTTACAGTGCACACGTGTAATATAAGGTGGAGTCTGATGGGGATCGGGAGTCTGCAGGACCATACGCTCTTCACCTCTTCTTCGGCGGGTTCGCTGTCCGAGGGGGCGTCACGGGGCGGCCGGAGTTCAGACCGCCATACTGGTACTTCGCTTTCTTTTCCGATGGCTTCAAGATCTACGGAGGAGAATATGCAGCATGTTAGAGTCCAGAATCCTATACAACATACCCCATGTGACTGACCTACTGCCGGGGGACTCCGCCCCTTCCTCCAGAACACTCCTCTCCTGAAATACTCTGCGCTGCTGGAGGACTCCGCTCCTTCCTCTATAACTCCTCTCCTGAAATACTCTGCGCTGCTGGAGGACTCCGCCCCTTCCTCCAGAACACTCCTCTCCTGAAATACTCTGCACTGCTGGAGGACTCCTCTCCTTCCTCTATAACTCTCCTCTCCTGAAATACTCTGCACTGCTGGAGGACTCCGCTCCTTCCTCTATAACTCTCCTCTCCTGAAATACTCTGCACTGCTGGAGGACTCCGCTCCTTCCTCTATAACTCTCCTCTCCTGAAATACTCTGCACTGCTGGAGGACTCCTCTCCTTACTCTAACTCTCCTCTCCTGAAATACTCTGCACTGCTGGAGGACTCCGCTCCTTCCTCTATAACTCTCCTCTCCTGAAATACTCTGCACTGCTGGAGGACTCCTCTCCTTACTCTAACTCTCCTCTCCTGAAATACTCTGCACTGCTGGAGGACTCCTCTCCTTCCTCTATAACTCCTCTCCTGAAATACTCTGCGCTGCTGGAGGACTCCGCCCCTTCCTCTATAACTCTCCTCTCCTGAAATACTCTGCACTGCTGGAGGACTCCTCTCCTTACTCTATAACTCCTCTCCTGAAATACTCTGCTCTGCTGGAGGACTCCGCTCCTTCCTCTATAACTCCTCTCCTGAAATACTCTGCACTGCTGGAGGACTCCGCTCCTTCCTCTATAACTCTCCTCTCCTGAAATACTCTGCACTGCTGGAGGACTCCGCTCCATCTAGTAAACCTTCCCTGGTAAATAGTCAGCTTGAAACCTTCCAGATCAGATTTTTGCCCCCTACAGCTTTAGTGACCCAAGTTAACCTGTAATGAAGGATATGCTGCGTTGGTCAGGCTGCCGGTCCTCTTCTCATCTCTGAACATCTATTTCTGTGACAGTTTGATTTTGGAGAGTCTGATGGACGACGAGCGCCCCCCTCCCATCCACAGGCTGTGTACATGCAATACATGGAAGGGGAAGGGGGGCTTCTTCTATGGAATTCAGTCCGGAGATCCGAACCTAAACTCCCGCGGCGCACGAACGTCAGAGACAGGAAGAGGACTGGCATCCCTGCACTGCTGACTGCAATCCCAGAAAGCTAGGTCACTACAAAACTAAAATAACATTTTCTAGGTCGACTTTTAACTCCCATTCCCAGATCTCATCCTGCAAAATACTCCAGAGAACAAACACGATGAAAATGAAGGAACTGCTGGCCGGCATTTCACCGGCTGGCTGAGAGGTAATACGCTTCCCTGTCTGAGCTGCACCTCTCCCATCGTGGGAAGCTTGAAGCTGCACTGCCGCTCCCTACACTGGGGGAGGGGGTATGATGGGTAGTTCCTGCATCGGCTTCATTGGTCTGACATACCTGGAAGGAGCACATCAAGGTCTCATCCACGCTCATCATGCCCCCGGCGTTGTCAAACTCCCCGCAGTAGTTCGGGGCGGAGAACAGGGTGACCAGCTGCCGCTTGGCAAAGAATTCATATCCATCTTCTACTACCTGGTGGGGGGACAAGACAGACCATGACACCGTTCTGCTGAGCGACTACAAAACACCATCGTTTCACCTCCTGATAGAGGGGGGGGGACATTCAGGGAATGCGGATATTCCATATAAGTGGCTCTAAAGGCTGAAGGTTCTCTCACCTCCATGCAGAGCTCTGTCATCGAATCAACTACCTATCCATTGTGGATGTCGGCTTGTAGTTCTCCAACTATCATGGAGCTGGCAGCTCACTGATTCTGTCAGTGTGAAAGTGCCTGCCTTGCCAGACCGCGCACACTGACAGGTCTGCAGGAGACGTGCATGGCACCAGGGAACTGCTGATCGCTGGTGCAAATGCTCTACAGGCTCAAAAAAAAAAAAAAAAAAAAAAATGTAAAATAGTAAAGTAAAAAAAGTATAAAGTATAGTACAGTAATAAAAAAAAAAAATGTCACATACAAAAGGTGAACCAATCCTTTAAAGTGATTTCAAATGCTGACATTTTTATTTAAAAAAAAACAAAAAAGAAAAAATCAAAACAAAAAAAACCAACGTTATACTTACCTACGCTGTAATGGGTTTGCACAGAGTAGCCTCAATCCTCCTCTTCTCAGGTACCCTGCTAGCATGTCTGGCCCCTTCCCTCTGCTGAGCGCCCCCACAGATAGATGCTTCCTGAGGTGGCTTCACTGACACAGAAAGGCCCCAACTGCATCTTCCTACAGCAGAAAGAAAAACTCCTCCTACAAGCTTTAACCAGTGCTCTGCTGGACACTGAGAAATCACAAGACTGCTCTATACTGCTGATGAGAAAAGGTATTTAACAGTTTATATTTACTAAAATAATGGCATTTCCTTGTTCTGTGTACTGTGGGAGAGCGGATACAGTGAATGCGGGGTCCGGGGGGGAGGTCGGATACATTGAATGCGGGGTCCGGGGGGAGGTCGGATACAGTGAATGCGGGGTCCGGGGGGAGGTCGGATACAGTGAATGCGGGGTCCGGGGGGAGGTCGGATACAGGGAATGCGGGGTCCGGGGGGAGGTCGGATACAGGGAATGCGGGGTCCGGGGAGAGGTCGGATACAGTGAATGCGGGGTCCGGGGAGAGGTCGGATACAGTGAATGCGGGGTCCGGGGACAGCGGATACAGTGAATGCGGGGTCCGGGGACAGCGGATATAGTGAATGCGGGGTCCGGGGACAGCGGATATAGTGAATGCGGGGTCCGGGGACAGTGGATATAGTGAATGCGGGGTCCGGGGACAGCGGATATAGTGAATGCGGGGTCCGGGGACAGCGGATATAGTGAATGCGGGGTCCGGGGACAGCGGATATAGTGAATGCGGGGTCCGGGGACAGCGGATATAGTGAATGCGGGGTCCGGGGACAGCGGATATAGTGAATGCGGGGTCCGGGGACAGCGGATATAGTGAATGCGGGGTCCGGGGACAGCGGATATAGTGAATGCGGGGTCCGGGGACAGCGGATATAGTGAATGCGGGGTCCGGGGACAGCGGATATAGTGAATGCGGGGTCCGGGGACAGCGGATATAGTGAATGCGGGGTCCGGGGACAGCGGATATAGTGAATGCGGGTCCGGGGACAGCGGATATAGTGAATGCGGGGTCCCGGGGACAGCGGATATAGTGAATGCGGGGTCCGGGGGACAGCGGATATAGTGAATGCGGGGTCCGGGGACAGCGGATATAGTGAATGCGGGGTCCGGGGACAGCGGATATAGTGAATTCGGGGTCCGGGGACAGCGGATATAGTGAATGCGGGGTCCGGGGACAGCGGATATAGTGAATGTGGGGTCCGGGGAGAGCGGATATAGTGAATGCGGGGTCCGGGGACAGCGGATATAGTGAATGTGGGGTCCGGGGACAGCGGATATAGTGAATGCGGGGTCCGGGGACAGCGGATATAGTGAATGCGGGGTCCGGGGACAGCGGATATAGTGGAATGCGGGGTCCGGGGACAGCGGATATAGTGAATGCGGGGTCCGGGGACAGCGGATATAGTGAATGCGGGGTCCGGGACAGCGGATATAGTGAATGCGGGGTCCGGGGACAGCGGATATAGTGAATGCGGGGTCCGGGGACAGCGGATATAGTGAATGCGGGGTCCGGGGGGCAGCGGATATAGTGAATGCGGGGTCCGGGGACAGCGGATATAGTGAATGCGGGGTCCGGGGACAGCGGATATAGTGAATGCGGGGTCTGGGGGTTTAGTAACTTTAAAGGCAGAGAATGATTTAAGGTAAAATAAACATTCAGCCTTCAGAGCCTCTTGAAAGGAATTACACAATTTGTCAGGTATTGGCCAATCAGAATGCCAAGCTTCGAAGTTCTGCATCTGTAGGCAGTGCAGTGATGACATACCTGATGAGCTCGACAAATCAGATCCAGGTCGTGTCGGTTCAAGAATTTGCTAACGACATCTGCCCCAAAAGTGAAGGAGACGCCGCGGTCATTCTCCCCCCAGCCTTGTACATCTTTATCGGGATCCGACCACAACAAGTCGCACAGTAAACCTGAAGCAGACAGAAAACAGCACTGGTCAGAAAAATACACAACAGTGATAGAAATTTCATCAGATTCCATAGGAAATTTTTTTTTTATAAAACCCAAAACACAGTTCAAGTGTATAGCTGGACAATTTCAGTTCAATCATGCGGATTCCCCACACTTCTCTTTAACCACCTGCCTACCGGGGACATTTTTTTACATTTTTGCACTCATTAAAATCTACACTTGATAGAAATAACTAATCTTCCCAGAAATATATACATTCTGAAAGCAAGACCCTGGAGAATTAAATGATGGTAGTTGCAATTTATGTTGCACAATATTTTATATTTAGAAAAAAGTTAAACGTAATTTCCGAGCTCAACAGTTGCGGGGGCTGGGGGGGGGGGGGTGGACTATGGATGTCCCTCCTGCTCTCTGTGCAGAATGTTCCCCACCGTGTCAGTCCAGTGCCACTGTGGTAGATGATCCCAGGCCGTTCCCCCAGCTAACGTTTGCCTGGAAATGGTCTTTGCTGACCAGGTTGGAACATTTAGTTGTGTCCAGAACAGGATCGGATCTACCTCTTGCTGGGACATTTCTGAACCCTCCTTGATGATGGACGTACACCGCTGCCATGGCGTCTGACTGAATCCAGAACAAGAGGAATCTCCAGTAGGATGGTCCATTGCAGTAGAGACACCCAAAGGGCCGGGACAACCCGGTCCTCAGTGATCAAACTAGTGGTGCACCGAAATGAAAACTCTGGTGCCGAAACAAAAAAAAAAAAATCAGGATAAACTTGGCAGAAAATTTAGTTTTTTCTTCATTAAATTTAATGTGGCTGGCAACTTCGGCCCCGGCGTCAACCGGGACGACACTTCCGCCCCGGCGTCAACCGGGGCGACACTTCCGCCCCGGCGTCAACCGGGGCGACACTTCCGCCCCGGCGTCAACCGGGGCGACACTTCCGCCCCGGCGTCAACCGGGGCGACACTTCCGCCCCGGCGTCAACCGGGGCGACACTTCCGCCCCGACGTCAACCGGGGCGACACTTCCGCCCCGACGTCAACCGGGGCGACACTTCCGCCCCGACGTCAACCGGGGCGACACTTCCGCCCCGACGTCAACCGGGGCGACACTTCCGCCCCGACGTCAACCGGGGCGACACTTCCGCCCCGACGTCAACCGGGGCGACACTTCCGCCCCGACGTCAAACCGGGGCGACACTTCCGCCCCGACGTCAACCGGGACGACACTTCCGCCCCGACGTCAACCGGGACGACACTTCCGCCCCGACGTCAACCGGGACGACACTTCCGCCCCGACGTCAACCGGGACGACACTTCCGCCCCGACGTCAACCGGGACGACACTTCCGCCCCGACGTCAACCGGGGCGACACTTCCGCCCCGACGTCAACCGGGGCGACACTTCCGCCCCGACGTCAACCGGGGCGACACTTCCGCCCCGACGTCAACCGGGGCGACACTTCCGCCCCGACGTCAACCGGGGCGACACTTCCGCCCCGACGTCAACCGGGGCGACACTTCCGCCCCGACGTCAACCGGGGCGACACTTCCGCCCCGACGTCAACCGGGGCGACACTTCCGCCCCGACGTCAACCGGGGCGACACTTCCGCCCCGACGTCAACCGGGGCGACACTTCCGCCCCGACGTCAACCGGGGCGACACTTCCGCCCCGACGTCAACCGGGGCGACACTTCCGCCCCGACGTCAACCGGGGCGACACTTCCGCCCCGACGTCAACCGGGGCGACACTTCCGCCCCGACGTCAACCGGGGCGACACTTCCGCCCCGACGTCAACCGGGGCGACACTTCCGCCCCGACGTCAACCGGGGCGACACTTCCGCCCCGACGTCAACCGGGGCGACACTTCCGCCCCGACGTCAACCGGGGCGACACTTCCGCCCCGACGTCAACCGGGGCGACACTTCCGCCCCGACGTCAACCGGGGCGACACTTCCGCCCCGACGTCAACCGGGACGACACTTCCGCCCCGACGTCAACCGGGACGACACTTCCGCCCCGACGTCAACCGGGACGACACTTCCGCCCCGACGTCAACCGGGACGACACTTCCGCCCCGACGTCAACCGGGACGACACTTCCGCCCCGACGTCAACCGGGACGACACTTCCGCCCCGACGTCAACCGGGACGACACTTCCGCCCCGACGTCAACCGGGACGACACTTCCGCCCCGACGTCAACCGGGACGACACTTCCGCCCCGACGTCAACCGGGACGACACTTCCGCCCCGACGTCAACCGGGACGACACTTCCGCCCCGACGTCAACCGGGACGACACTTCCGCCCCGACGTCAACCGGGACGACACTTCCGCCCCGACGTCAACCGGGACGACACTTCCGCCCCGACGTCAACCGGGACGACACTTCCGCCCCGACGTCAACCGGGACGACACTTCCGCCCCGACGTCAACCGGGACGACACTTCCGCCCCGACGTCAACCGGGACGACACTTCCGCCCCGACGTCAACCGGGACGACACTTCCGCCCCGACGTCAACCGGGACGACACTTCCGCCCCGACGTCAACCGGGACGACACTTCCGCCCCGACGTCAACCGGGACGACACTTCGGCCCCGACGTCAACCGGGACGACACCTCGGCCCCGACGTCAACCGGGACGACACCTCGGCCCCGACGTCAACCGGGACGACACCTCGGCCCCGACGTCAACCGGGACGACACTTCGGCCCCGACGTCAACCGGGACGACACTTTGGCCCCGACGTCAACCGGGACGCAGCATGCCATTATCAGCACTTATTTGCTGATCATCTTCGGCGGATGATATATTGGTGCATCCCTACATAAGACAGATCGGTCTGGAGGTGATGGATTTGGAAGTTTGGGGAAAACAAAAGGGTTGTTTCTCAACAGATAAGGAGGTGGAAGACTTTCCAAGAGCAGCCATCTTCCTCAGCTGAAGCCAAAGGAACAGACTGCAGTCAGCTGCATCCATGAAGATGTTGTGCCAAGAGCTGGTCTGAAGAGATTCTATCCCCTGAAGGCCATGTGGACAAAGTTCTGCAGTCCAGCACTAAGTACCCTAGGCATATAAACGGACACGAGACACTCAACAAACAAATCACCACAGCAAGGCCGGAACATTCTCCTTTAACTTGGAGAGCAACAGCAGATTTCCAACTCCTCAGGGGCAATCGGTCAAGGACTGGAGCCACACAGGATTAGACCAGTCTTTTTGGCCGATGGTTCAATAGTCGCCAAGGCCACGGAGGCGTGGAAGGGCACTTGTGCTCTCTGTGACAAGAGTAAGCAAATAACTGGGCAATCTGGGTCATCAAATCTTGCAAGACCATGATACAAAACTCAACTGACAGAGCTGTGTCACACCTGAAGGAGTCCAGGACAACTCGGAAGACATCAGCTTCTAAGATGTTTTTGGCACCAAGGAGAGGCTTCTGTCCAGCCACTAAGCCCAGATGAGTGGAGGGTTGCAGTGATGGTCGTCTTTCTGGACCTTTGTCCCATTTCCACACAGGATCTCTGGAGCTCCATCAGAGTGACCATCGGGTTCTTGGTCACCTCTCTTACTAAGGCCCTTCTCCCCCTGATTGCTCAGTTTGGTTGGGTGACCAGCTCTTGGAAGAGTCCTGGTTGTGCCAAACTTCTTCCATTTGATAATTATGGAGGCCACAGGGCTCTGGAGAACCTTCAATGCAGCAGAATTGTGTTTGAAGCTTTCCCCAGATGCAATAATGCTGTCTCTGAGCTCTGCAGGCAGTTCCTTCAACCTCATGGCTTACTAAGGCCCTTCTCCCCGATTTCTCAGTTTGGTCGGGTGACCACCTCTTTCTTCAATTTGATAATTATGGAGGCCACTGTGCTCTGGAGAACCTTCAATGCAGCAGAAACGTGTTTGAAGCTTTCCCCAGATGCAATAATCCTGTCTCTGAGCTCTGCAAGCAGTTCCTTTAACCTCATGGCTTTTGCTCTGATACAGTATGAATTGTCCTCGATGAGGCCTTTTATAGAGAGGCGTGTGCCTTTCCAAATCATGTCCAATCAATTGAATTTACCACGGGAGGACTCCAATCAGGGTGTAGAAACATCTCAACTATTAAGAATAATGGGAGGCGCCTGAGCTAAATTTCAAGTGTTGTTGCAAAGGGTCTGAATACTTATGCCAATGTGAGATTTCAGTCTTTCCTACACTTCTAAAATTCTCTTCTCACTGTCATTATGGGGCATAGAGTGTGGATTTATGAGAAAAAAAAAAAAAAGGAACAGAAAACAACTGTAGTATCAGGTTGCAACATAAAAGTGAAGAGGGTCTGAATACTTTATGAATGTGCTGCAGCAATCCAAAGCAAACAATTTATCCCGATCTGAATCCAGTAAGCCAAAAGGGGATTGGCTGCTATGTGTTCTTGCAGTCCTGGTGTCCTCTTGTTCCAAGCCAGGACACAATGTGCATGGAGTTGCATGTTCTCCCTGTCCTTGTGTGAGTTTCCTCCGGGTAATCCTGTACTCTCATGTGCCATCAGGCGCAAAAGAACTGTCTGTTCCCGACTTCAGCTACAATTCCAGCAAGAGGAAAATGGCCTGCAGCACATCGCGGAGCCCCCGGATTCCAGGCTCGCAGTGTGCGTTCAGTACAAGAGGCAGATGTTGCAGCGGAACCGCTGATGGGCGCCAATCCAGAGGATTGTTTACAGCGAAGCTCAGACCAGCTGTGACACGTATGCGTCGATGTTCCCATGTAATATGTAGCAGAGCAGCTGACACCTGACAGGCTAAGGAGGGGCTCCAACACAATGCAGCCAGGCAGGAGGAATTTACCGAGAACTCAGCAGCGAACTGTAAGAGCCAGCAGGCCATTCTGTACTCGAGACAAAAAAAAACAAAAAACAAAAGAAAAGTTATGTGCGCTGAAGTTCTTTGAGTGTTTGAAAGCCTTTACACATGGATGAGTGGATTCTGCAACCGTGACACCAGCAGACGGGCACGGAATACGATGAGGTCCAACAGTTTTTAAAGCACAGCAGATAAATGGTTGGCACTTCCGCCTGGCAGTACTCAGGTTGTTGGTTCAAGTCCCAACCACGGCACCACCTGCCTGGAGTTTGCATGTTCTCCCTGTTCCGGCGTGGGTTTCCTCCGGGTACTCCGGTTTCCTCCCACACGCCAAAGACATTTTGGGAGGTGAATTGGCTCCTGTCTAAATTGGCCCTAGTATGTGTATGTATGAATGTGAGCTATAAACCTTAGATTGTACGCTCCTCGGGGGCGGGGACTGATGTGAATGTACAATATATATGGAAAGCGCTGTGTAAATTGACAGCTATATAAGTACCTGAAATAATGGATAATATTCACGTTTGTGTAAAAAAAAAAAATTATTTTTATTTCAGGATCCTACAGAGCCTCTGCCCGCACCGCCTGTATAGGAAGTTACTGAAGAGAAGGAAGAATCAATGAGCTATGCTTAGCACCCTCGCAGTTCATTGAGAACGACAAGGCGCCTGCTGCGGTGGCTGATGGTACTTGTAGTTCGTTCATTCACACCCCTGTGTGAAGGTATGATGAGGCTGGGTGGGTGGAGCCCCGCGGTTTATCACCTGCTTCCCTACCAGTGATAGTACAGATACATGCTGATAGGGAAGCGGTTATACCAGGATCATAGTGGAGGCTACAAACATGATCCCGTTATTTCAAGCTGGAGATCCTCTTTCAAGTAAAAAGTAATCCAGAGCTGTTACTGGGCTGTGCAATCGGGAAGGCCGAGCCGTGATCCGGTACTGCTGCCGGGTTATCACAGAGCTGGCTGTGCACCAGGTGGTCCTCGGCCATCTCTATGGTCCTGGGAGGCCGGAAGCGACATCATGTGTGGGGAGCGGGGCTGAGCGCCCCGTGTCTATAAAAGCACACAGCCTGGCTCAGAATCGAGCCCGTATGAGTGCCCCTATAGCATGTGGCTTGCTATGGGGGCACCTGGAGAAGAAGAGCCAAGAGCACAGCTGGGGGACCCCAGAAAAGGAGGTTTGGGGCTGCTCTGTTCAAACCTATTGCACAGAGCAAGTAGAAAATGTTTATTAGGAAAGAAAAAATAAATAAATTTGCAACCACTTGCTGTTCGGCCGCTGTATATAAACGGCCAGACGGCAGCAGTGCAGGGGTGGGTTGCCTTTCATAAACGGTGCATTATGGACTGTGTGCACTCCATGGGAGCTCGGAGCACCACTATCCACTGCCCGCTGTGTCCTCCGGACATAGTGGAACACCGATTGCTGTACGGGACCTCTGTGTGAGGTCCCGATCATGTGACCGGACCGGAAGGGGGGGGGGGGGAGAGCGTCCGGACCGGAAGGGGGGGGGGGAGAGCGTCCGGACCGGAAGGGGGGGGGGGGGAGAGCGTCCGGACCGGAAGGGGGGGGGGGGGAGAGCGTCCGGACCGGAAGGGGGGGGGGGAGAGCGTCCGGACCGGAAGGGGGGGGGGGGAGAGCGTCCGGACCGGAAGGGGGGGGGGGGGAGAGCGTCCGGACCGGAAGGGGGGGGGGGGAGAGCGTCCGGACCGGAAGGGGGGGGGGAGAGCGTCCGGACCGGAAGGGGGGGGGGGAGAGCGTCCGGACCAGAAGTGGTTAATATCTCACATAGGTGGTTGGGGAATGGATGTTCCTCATCTCCTGTGGGAAGCTGTCCTGGCCACTTACCACTGTCCCCAGAGGACCACCATAGGGTGGTGTTAGGTGGTGGGGGCCCCTTCAGAATGCAGTAAGTGATCACCCACCTGGATCATGTTTACACAACAGCTGATCTCCAGCTGCAACCACAGTCCTGTAATACCCGCCTTATGGCAGAACATTTCTATACATACAGTACGGGGTCAGCAAGTGGTTAATATTCACGCCGTACTTCGCCCTTCACATGGGACTGCAGCATATCTGAACAAGGAGCGATTTCCTCTCCTCAGGAAAGAGGGAACAATCCATGGCAGCCCCCCCCCCTGTTCCATCGATCATACGCCTTCCAGGTTTATTCAAAACCAACCACAAGCAGTATGCAAAGTACAGGAACCGCTACCAATCAACCTCTTATTGGCACCTCCGACCCGCTCGCCATCAGGTCCTGTACTCAGCAGATCCATAGTGCACTTGGCATCACATTGCTGGACAAGCCTGGAAAATAATTCCCCACCCTGTCACAGTCTCGGGTGTATATTTGCTCTTCGATGGTCGGCCGGCATTTGACAGCTATGTACTAAACACGTCAGGAGGATGTCAGCAGGAAGACGGGCCGCCCCTCAGAGTCGGGTATACAGAATCACACAGCGGATGGTTTGTACTCGCTGGCCCGGGCTCAGAGCCGTCTGGGTTTCTGGTACTCGAAGGCAGAACTTGGCTGCAGTTGTTGGACGACGTCAACCTGTCAAACGTTAAATCTCTCTCCTCGCGGCTCAAATCACAGCAACCTTTACAGAGCTGAACACAACTTCCCGACATTGAGACGAATTTAACCCTTTTGTCAGCCAGAAGCCTAGATGTCCGCAATGTCCAGCAGCATCAGAATGATTGTTCAAGTTCGTACTTGATAAGTCGGCAATAACCTACTTGCTACCTAAACATTTTACAAGGCTTTTATCTGGCACACCTTAAAAAAATATATAATATATATATATAGATATATATATATATATCTCTATCTCTCTATCTATTATCTCTCTATCTATCTATCTATCTATTATCTATCTATCTATCTATCTATTATCTATCTATCTATCTATTATCTATCTATCTATCTATTATCTATCTATCTATCTATCTATCTATCTATCTATCTATCTATCTATCTATCTATCTATTATCTATCTATCTATTATCTATCTATCTATTATCTATCTATCTATCTATTATCTATCTATCTATCTATTATCTATCTATCTATCTATTATCTCTCTCTCTATCTCTCTATCTCTCTCTCTATCTATCTATCTATCTATCTATATATCTCTTTACTACAGCACATTTTTAATACTGTAATTGTATTAGACAATTACAGTATTAATGCCCAATTTCATGTTTAAAGAGATATTCAAGGAGCGGCTTTAAAGAAAAAAACAAACACACCATGTCATACTTACCTGTTCTGTGTAACCCCTGGTTCACTTATCTGTGTTCCACGTTTTGCGTGAGCACAAGAGCCCATTCATTTTATGGACTCCCGTGCCCCGGAACACGCAGGGAAGAAGTCCCGGCACTTCTTCTGAAAACGCAGCCGAGGTTCCAATACGGTTGTGATTTCCAGTGCAGGCGGCGTGCCAATAGAATCAATGGCACGCTCCGCATTCCTCTGTGTGGGTGGTGCGGCTGCACAGATTTTTGTGCGGATCCGCAGCGGCACTACCCGTAGATATGTGAACCTAGCCGAATAGAGTGTAAGCTCCCAGGATCAGGGCCCTCAGGACCCGTACATATGTGAACCTAGCCGAATAGAGTGTAAGCTCCCAGGATCAGGGCCCTCAGGACCCGTACATATGTGAACCTAGCCGAATAGAGTGTAAGCTCCCAGGATCAGGGCCCTTAGGACCCATACATATGTGAACCTAGCCGAATAGATTGTAAGCTCCCAGGATCAGGGCCCTCAGGACCCGTACATATGTGAACCTAGCCGAATAGATTGTAAGCTCCCAGGATCAGGACCCGTACATATGTGAACCTAGCCAAATAGATTGTAAGCTCCCAGGATCAGGGCCCTTAGGACCCATACATATGTGAACCTAGACGAATAGAGTGTAAGCTCCCAGGATCAGGGCCCTCAGGACCCGTACATATGTGAACCTAGACGAATAGAGTGTAAGCTCCCAGGATCAGGGCCCTCCTATCCCTCTTGTATTGATCTGTATTGTTGCTGTATTGTCTCCTGTTATATTGTACAGCGCTGAGCAAACTGTTGGCGCCATAAAGTCTGAATAATAAAAAAATAGTTTTGCACAGAGCAGCTCTCATCCTCTTGTTTTCGGGTCACCTGCCGGCATTCCTGGCTCATCCCCCTTCACCAGTGCCCCCTATAGCAAGCCGCTTGCTATGGGGGCACTGGTGCGTGCAATCTCCCGAGCCTTGCTCTATTTGTCTATGGCTCGGTCCCCACCCCCACTCCCTCCTCAGTGGCTGTGATTGACAGTAGTGAGAGCCAATGGCTACCACTGCTGTCTCAGCCAATGAGTAGAGGGAGACCCAGGACAGCCTAGGCTCTCGTGCACATCGCTGGATCGAGAGGGGGCTCAGGTGAGTACTGGGGGAGCTGCTGCACACAAGACTTTTTACCTTCATGCATAGAATGTGTAAAGGTAAAAAAAACCTTCAGCCTTTACAACCACTTTAATGTCCTTTTAAATTGTTTATTTGGCCCAAATTTCTCATTTTCTGCATTTAACAAATGTGCTTACTGGGCAGGCTGCATAAAGTGTATGTAGGCTCAGCTGTACAGTATACAGTGCTGTGTGCTGGCCGTCCGACAGGAACTCCACTTCTGGACCACAAACATCGGTCTGAGCGCTACTCAGCCATTTACAAGGATCTTTGTTTTCTTATGAAATGAATACACAGCTTTCTGTGATTGGCTGTAGTGGCGATCGTGACACCATTTAACTTCCTATGCAGGTGCCCTGCAAACGCACACAATGCATCTGGTTGCGGTGCGTTAGTGTGGACTTCAAGGAGTTAAATCAGGCAGCGAGGTGGTCGAATGCTCCCTCTGAAGAGCAGACCAAACATGGATCACTCTCCAGAGGGCAGAGCTAGTGTGAACGAGCCCTTCAGGGAACTAACTAGGGATGAGTTTGGGGTTCCATCTTCACTGGTCCCAAACCAGAAGCTAGTTGTACTGCTGGGCCAATGAGCTGGGGGGGGGGGGGGGGGGGGGGGTAGGAGATCCCCCACCCCCCGGGAAGAAGTAGTGCAGCAAGTATTTACCTGTGTCAGGGACATCTGTGGGCCTCATGATTCTGCGGATCTGTTCCATGGACTGCAGATCGGGAGAAAGTCCTGGATACAAAAAAAAAAAAAAAAATACATAAAAATATTCATAATAAATTTCCAAGAAACAACAAATATAATTCAATTAAATGGTAAACATATTTTCTTCAAAAGATTTGACTACAAATCAGGGACACAATGTGCAGCGATCGTGGCAGTAGGCCAGACCGACTCCTATAACTGAAATACCAATTATTCGGCCGTTGGTGCCTCTTACTTCTGCTGGACTCCAGTGGGGAGAGCTCAGTGTTCCCATTTCTCAGGTTCTCTAGATTCTACATTGTATAGTATGTGCTGACCCTGAGAGGTGTCAGGGGGTTCAACCCCTCGCCTACCAGGCACTGTCACCCCCTTCCTGCCCAGGCCAATTTTCAGGTTTCAGCACTGTCACACTTTGACAACTGCGCGGTCATGCAACACTGCACCAAAACTTAATTTTTATCATTTTTTTCCACACAAACAAGCAAAAGGTTTGGGGGGAAAAAAAAAAAAAACGGTTTCGGTTATAAAATTTTGCAAACAGGTAATTTTTCTCCTTCACTGATGTGTGTTGATGAGGCTGCACTGATAGGCACTGATAGGCAGCACTGATGGGTGACACTGCTGGGCAAAGATCATCAACGCTCTGATCATCAGTGCCAATCTGTTTTCTGACAATTGCCAGTTATCGGCAGTACTTTACTCATGCTGTGACAGTGCGAGGAATGTGCAGCTGATAACCGGCAACTGCATTTACCCGGTGATCTGCTGTGTCATTGGACACAGCTGATCACGTGGTAAAAGGCCGCTGTGATTGGCCTTCGGACGCAGCTGATCACGTGGTAAAAGGCTGCTGTGACTGGCCTTCGGACGCAGCTGATCACGTGGTAAAAGGCTGCTGTGATTGGCCTTCGGACGCAGCTGATCATGTGGTAAAAGGCTGCTGTGACTGGCCTTCAGACGCAGCTGATCACGTGGTAAAAGGCTGCTGTGATTGGCCTTCGGACGCATCTGATCACGTGGTAAAAAGGCTGCTGTGATTGGCCTTCGGACGCAGCTGATCACGTGGTAAAAGGCTGCTGTGATTGGCCTTCGGACGCAGCTGATCACGTGGTAAAAGGCTGCTGTGATTGGCCTTCGGACACAGCTGATCACGTGGTAAAAGGCTGCTGTGATTGGCCTTCGGACGCAGCTGATCACGTGGTAAAAGGCTGCTGTGACTGGCCTTCGGACGCAGCTGATCACGTGGTAAAAGGCTGCTGTGATTGGCCTTCGGACGCAGCTGATCACGTGGTAAAAGGCTGCTGTGACTGGCCTTCGGACGCAGCTGATCACGTGGTAAAAGGCTGCTGTGACTGGCCTTCGGACGCAGCTGATCACGTGGTAAAAAGGCTGCTGTGATTGGCCTTCGGACGCAGCTGATCACGTGGTAAAAGGCTGCTGTGATTGGCCTTCGGACGCAGCTGATCACGTGGTAAAAGGCCGCTGCGATTGGCCTTTTACCACAGCACATCAGCTGTGTCCGAAGGACAGGAGGATGTCATATGACGCCCTCCCAGAACTGGACAACCACACTGCAGCTGTCATTGATTGGCAAGTGGGTAAAGTAGGCCTATTAGGCAAAACCTTCCCCCCCCCCCCCACTTTGAATGTAAGGGAGGGTTATAACGGTTGTCGCGTTGTTATGCCATCTGTGTCCCATTGGAGGAGATTTCCCTTCTCTTCCTGTTCCACAGCCAAAACAGGAAGTGAAATTCCTCCAAAGTGATGGTTGTCACCAAAACTAGTGTCTCCATTAGAAGATTTCCCTCCATTCCTGTTCTGTGGACAACTAAAAATTTGGGTTTTGCCTTCACTTTCAATGAAACGATAAAACAGGACAAATGGGGTAAAAATCTTCCTAATGGGGAACAGACAGCAACGAAAGTCTGACAGGGGGTCTAATTCCCCCCACCAAAAAAAAAAAAAAATAATTGCCTTTACAAAATTGAAATTTTTTGGGAAAAACCTACCCATTCCCAATTTATAGCAAAAAATGATTTAACCACTTGCTGCGCTGCCACAGTCCAGGTAATGCGGCAGAGAGGCACCTGCAGGATCAGATCTCACACCAATATGGAGGAGCGCGCCTCTCCTGGGACCGGGTGTCATGTGATCACAATGTATACAACCTGTCATGAATGGGGGGCATTTCACCAACAGCTTTGGGGGGGGGGGGGGGGGTTATATTTGCACTGTCCTGACGTTGGGGGGGGGGGGGGGGGAGGGGGGGCTGGGGGTCATATCTGCACTGTCCTCACTGTCCTAATTTGGGGGGGGGGGGGGGGTGGATGTGTACTGTCCTCACATTGGGGGGGGGGGGGGGGGAAGATGTGTACTGTCCTCACATTGGGGGGGGGGGGAGAGATGTGTACTGTCCTCACATTGGGGGGGGGGGGGGGGAAGAGATGTGTACTGTCCTCACATGGGGGGGGGGAGAAGATGTGCACTGTCCTCACATTTTGAGGGGGGGGGATGTGCACTGTCCTCACATTTTGAGGGGGGGGGGGGATGTGCACTGTCCTCACATTCTGAGGGGGGGGGGGGATGTGCACTGTCCTCACATTCTGAGGGGGGGGGGGGATGTGCACTGTCCTCACATTCTGAGGGGGGGGGGGGGGATGTGCACTGTCCTCACATTCTGAGGGGGGGGGGGGGATGTGCACTGTCCTCACATTCTGAGGGGGGGGGGGGGATGTGCACTGTCCTCACATTCTGAGGGGGGGGGGGATGTGCACTGTCCTCACATTCTGAGGGGGGGGGGGATGTGCACTGTCCTCACATTCTGAGGGGGGGGGGGGATGTGCACTGTCCTCACATTTTGAGGGGGGGGGATGTGCACTGTCCTCACATTTTGAGGGGGGGGGATGTGCACTGTCCTCACATTTTGAGGGGGGGGGATGTGCACTGTCCTCACATTTTGAGGGGGGGGGATGTGCACTGTCCTCACATTTTGAGGGGGGGGGATGTGCACTGTCCTCACATTTTGAGGGGGGGGGATGTGCACTGTCCTCACATTTTGAGGGGGGGGGATGTGCACTGTCCTCACATTTTGAGGGGGGGGGATGTGCACTGTCCTCACATTTTGAGGGGGGGGGATGTGCACTGTCCTCACATTTTGAGGGGGGGGGATGTGCACTGTCCTCACATTTTGAGGGGGGGGGATGTGCACTGTCCTCACATTTTGAGGGGGGGGGATGTGCACTGTCCTCACATTTTGAGGGGGGGGGATGTGCACTGTCCTCACATTTTGAGGGGGGGGGATGTGCACTGTCCTCACATTTTGAGGGGGGGGGATGTGCACTGTCCTCACATTTTGAGGGGGGGGGATGTGCACTGTCCTCACATTTTGAGGGGGGGGGTGTGCACTGTCCTCACATTTTGAGGGGGGGGGGTGTGCACTGTCCTCACATTTTGAGGGGGGGGGGTGTGCACTGTCCTCACATTTTGAGGGGGGGGGATGTGCACTGTCCTCACATTTTGAGGGGGGGGGGATGTGCACTGTCCTCACATTTTGAGGGGGGGGGGATGTGCACTGTCCTCACATTTTGAGGGGGGGGGGATGTGCACTGTCCTCACATTTTGAGGGGGGGGGGATGTGCACTGTCCTCACATTTTGAGGGGGGGGGGATGTGCACTGTCCTCACATTTTGAGGGGGGGGGATGTGCACTGTCCTCACATTTTGAGGGGGGGGGATGTGCACTGTCCTCACATTTTGAGGGGGGGGGGATGTGCACTGTCCTCACATTTTGAGGGGGGGGGGATGTGCACTGTCCTCACATTTTGAGGGGGGGGGGATGTGCACTGTCCTCACATTTTGAGGGGGGGGGGGATGTGCACTGTCCTCACATTTTGAGGGGGGGGATGTGCACTGTCCTCACATTTTGAGGGGGGGGGATGTGCACTGTCTTCACATTTTGGGGGGGGGGATGTGCACTGTCTTCACATTTTGGGGGGGGGGATGTGCACTGTCCTCACATTTTGGGGGGGGGGATGTGCACTGTCCTCACATTTTGGGGGGGGGGGATGTGCACTGTCCTCACATTTTGGGGGGGGGGATGTGCACTGTCCTCACATTTTGGGGGGGGGGGATGTGCACTGTCCTCACATTTTGGGGGGGGGGGATGTGCACTGTCCTCACATTTTGGGGGGGGGGGGATGTGCACTGTCCTCACATTTTGGGGGGGGGGGGGATGTGCACTGTCCTCACATTTTGGGGGGGGGGGATGTGCACTGTCCTCACATTTTGGGGGGGGGGATGTGCACTGTCCTCACATTTTGGGGGGGGGGATGTGCACTGTCCTCACATTTTGGGGGGGGGGGGGATGTGTACTGTCCTCACATTTTGGGGGGGGGATGTGTACTGTCCTCACATTTTGGGGGGGGGATGTGTACTGTCCTCACATTTTGGGGGGGGGATGTGTACTGTCCTCACATTTTGGGGGGGGATGTGTACTGTCCTCACATTTGGGGGGGGGGAGATTTGTACTGTCCTCACATTTGGGGGGGAGATTTGTACTGTCCTCACATTTGGGGGGGGAGATTTGTACTGTCCTCACATTTGGGGGGGGAGATTTGTACTGTCCTCACATTTGGGGGGGGGGGGGGAATTTGTACTGTCCTCACATTTGGGGGGGGGGAGATTTGTACTGTCCTCACATTTGGGGGGGGGGGAGATTTGTACTGTCCTCACATTTGGGGGGGGAGGTGTACTGTCCTCACATTTGGAGGGGAGGTGTACTGTCCTCACATTTGGGGGGGAGGTGTACTGTCCTCACATTTGGGGGGGAGGTTGTACTGTCCTCACATTTGGGGGGGAGGTGTACTGTCCTCACATTTGGGGGGGGAGGTGTACTGTCCTCACATTTGGGGGGGGAGGTGTACTGTCCTCACATTTGGGGGGGGGGGGGATTTGTACTGTCCCGGTGTTTCGGGCCTCAAGCATGAGATTGGCTGTCAGGATGGATCCACGTTCAGACACGTCGGTGTTTCTGGGCTCCAACTCTCCTACAGACTATACAATACACAGATTCGGGTTATTTTC